>NW_006383015.1:6334555-6342889 GCF_000327345.1 Myotis davidii | reverse complement strand
TTTTTCCCTATTTAAAAAAATACATTAAAAAGACAAAAAGTTTTAGCATGAGGTTGCTTTCTGTAACAACTCAAAGCTGTAACCCTGTTATAGTGCCAGATCCAAGTCTCTCCCGTGATGCTAGAAGATTTTATTTTTCTCTGTTTTCACCAACATGGAGTTTGTGGGGGTGAGTCCAGTTATACATAAAAGGGTTTACAGATTGTTGGTTTAAAATTATGGATTCCAATTATTTTGAATCACAGAATAGTTTGGGTTTTTTTATTTCTGTAATCATTCATGAAAGACTTATTAATATTTCTTCTTCCCTTTTTTTTCCATTTGCTAAAGTTGAAACTAACAGTGGGAATTTGGGACATGTTATCCCATTCTTCCAACTAGGACCTGCTTATTAAATTATCTGACAGAAGAGATTTGGCTTCCTTCCCCAAAGTAAAGATCCCTTGATCAGAAAGGAAAAATACAGTATTTTGAGAAGCTATAGCTACAAAATGCTTGAGATGCAGATGTCAGAATCATTTTACTCAAGACTCCAATACTGCTTAAAGGAATACTGTATGACTTAGCCTTACTTATGAGTAGATAATACTGTTTGACTTTATATACAGTCTAGAAATCACAAATCAATGAATTAATTCCTCTCATAAATCACCCATCTTAAACTTATGAAGAAACAATGAACTAGTCAATGGCCTGAATAAGGCAATAAGTTACCAGGCTGGATGGGTGCATTTTAGTATTTTATCTATTCATTTTCTTGCTCGGGGCTGGTAGGTTGGATTATGAACAGTTACAAGCAAATGATCTGGTAGGTGTTTGATTCATTTGAGCCAAACCAATTTCTGAATGTAAAGGAAGAAATAATGAGCATGGGTAAGGCAAAAAGGATGAATAGTAGCATCTGAGAAAGAATTCAAGAAATGCAATAACAGAAAGACACGGGTGACATTTTGTGACTCGTTGAATAGTAGAACCAATGTGACATCCACAGTAAGAAACTCTAGGAGCAAATGTGCACCATTTACTCTCAAAGAAAAGGTTTTACATAGGCAAACATGTCAGAAACTATATTTAAATCAGTGACTTCATATAACAATAAAAAAGATAGAACCTACTGAGTAGGACAATGGATGTGTCTATTTTCTGCCTAATAATTGCTGTGAAGATTTATTTGACCAACCTGGCATTTTATCCATCAGCTTCCCTTGAAATGCATCAGAAACCAGAAGAAAGAATAGTCGTGTGGAAACTTACGGTATTTTCTTACATGTTTGATAGTGTTAGATAGTGATTGAAGTTCTGTAGAAAGAAGTTAACAACTGGTTAGAACAACTTTAACAAGTGAAACATGTTTGTTTTTTCAACTTGGTTTAAGTTTTTTATAAAAATTAACAATAAAGAACATCTCTACATATTAAAATTCAGGTTCTTAAAAATACGTGTCTAAAATAAAATTTATGTAAATCATTAAGTTATTAGATTTGGCCTTTAAAACAAATGTTTTTTCAAACCACGGAAAAATTATAATGAGTAAATGCTCTTCCTTTGTATGGAAATGTGGTTCTCGATAATGTTAATAACCACAACAATGAAAAACCTGAATCTTTGTAGCAGTAAAAGAGAGAAACACAGGATAAATGTCTTCTTATGGGGATACGTGGTGGAACCCATCATGCCTTCACTCTCAAGGTTAACGACACAAATTAAGCTTTTTGAACACCACTTTTGTGGGGACATCCATACGCTGATCTAGAAACTAAAGCTTCATAGTTCCAGTTCTAGATCTATTCATGCCAGTTTCTCTTGGGCTTTAGCCTTTGAGAACCTGTTAAAGGAGACATAAGTAATCCAGAGCTGTGAAGAGTTAAAAGGCCAACTTCTCCAATGAACTCACCCTCTCTGGGTCACCTGCAGCCAAGAATTGGGTACCTTATAATGATGCAGGAAAGATCCGAGTTTATGATGAGTTTCAAAGGCCATGTTCATTTAGGAACCAACTCTCTCTGGATCCTCCTACTGAGTTCCAGCAGGGTGATGGGCTGAAATCCCACCCACAAGCAAGACACCTGTGTAACACCAACTACCTGTGGCTGAAGAAGGTCAAAGAGAGAACTTTCTTAGATGGAAGACTGTACTAATGGTAGCTGGCTTCTTCAGACACTCCTGTTAGTGGTACAGCAAGAAATGGGATCATCAACCAAAATATAACATGTCAGTAGTAGTAAAGAAATAATCTCAATGTGCTTAATTCTGGCATAGCTATCATTATAGTTTTTCTCATATTTCTCATGCCCCAAAAAGGAGGTAAATAAACTATTCATGGTCTAAGTAGCCAACATAAATAAATAAAGTAGATTCATGGCTTGGAAAGGCAAATTCTAGGCACTCCTTCCAAGATCGATGTGGTAAAATCAGCATTGATGTTTGTTTTTCTAGGCCTAGGAGTTTAGCCTCTGTGTGTAGGTTGAGGCCAAGTCCCTCTGCCAGAAAAGGCTTATTTTTAAGCTCAAAAACTGTCCATCATGAAAATCTACTTCAACTTTAGCAAAAAGAAAAAAAAATCAACAAAAAGTATACTCTGTATGCTGGGATTCCAAGGTTCCAACACTCTGCTACAAATCTGTGGGGGGGTTTCTTTCTTCTGATAACTCTAGAGCCTGTCACCATAGAAAGGCATTTCTTCAATGGCTGATTGTAGTTAGTTCATGTTTTTCAATCAAAATTTGCAAATGTATTTGTTGCTGTATAGTGATTGTTTTGCAAAATAAAATTGCTTGTCATCTGACTTATCGTTTCAGATTGTTTCTTCTCTGGGAAAAATTGTGTGTGTGTGTGTGTGTGTGTGTGTGTGTGTGTATCCCTTATTTGTATAGGTATGCAATACAGTGGGGCCTTGACTTACGAGTTTAATTCGTTCTGAGACCGAGCTCATTAAGGAACTCATTAACTCAAATTACTCTATCAACTCAATGCAAAAAATCGGCCGGGGCCGAAACCGGTTTGGCTCAGTGGATAGATCGTCGACCTGCGGACTGAGGGGTCCCAGGTTCGATTCTGGTCAAGGGCATGTACCTGGATTGCAGGCAGTAGGAGATGTGCAGGAGGCAGCTGATCGATGTTTCTCTCTCATCGGTGTTTCTAACTCTCTATCTCTCTCCCTTCCTCTCTGTAAAAAATCATTAAATATATTTTTTTAAAAAAACATCGGCCGAGAGACAGCTGGTATCTCAAAAAACTCGGTAGTCGGGACACTCGTAAGTCAAGGCCCCACTGTACATATTGTTCAATCCAAGCAAAGAAAAATTTTAAAGAGAAGGCTACAATTATCTGCTAAATTCCTACCATGTATCAGACCCTTTCACTACTGTATTGGCAGAAGGCTATCTGTTGCAAGTGACAGAAACTCAAATCAAATTGGCTAAGCATAAAGGCAAATTCATTGACTCAAGTAACCAACTAGTCAGGAGTATGGCTCAGGCATCAATGAATTCAGGCACTCAAAGATGTCATTCGGAATCTTTCTTTTCCTGCTTCCTCTGTGTTGGTTTCATTCTCAGGCAGGCAACCCTTTCCGGATGGTCACTAGAAGCTACAGGTTGCACAACCTGCAAAGAAAGCCTTATTCCAGTAGCTCTCTAGCCAAAAGCCAGGGTCTGAAAAATCATTGAATTACTTGAGTCACCTGTTCCCTTGTGCTAATTGGCCAGGCTTGAGTTATAGATCCAACTCTGTCACAGGTGGTTGGACTGCATGAACAAATCATGGAGAGGAAATGTTCCCTTCGAAGTAAAAGTCTGCTACTGCCAGAAAAGAGAGGATTTAATGCTGTGCAGGTCATAAAAACATACATCCTCTACATCCATACACTGTATTCCCTACCTTTATTCATCCTTTAGTTTTTTTGCTACTCAAACTGTGTTTAGGCTTCACCTGGGAGCTGATTAAAGATGCAAATTTGCAGTCTACATTCCAGACCAATTTACAACCTCTCCCTAGGTCAGTGGTTCTCAACCTTGGCTGCACATTAGAATCACCTGGGGATCTTTTTAAAATCCTGATTTCT
The DNA here is from genome assembly GCF_000327345.1 of Myotis davidii. Taxonomy (NCBI): domain Eukaryota; kingdom Metazoa; phylum Chordata; class Mammalia; order Chiroptera; family Vespertilionidae; genus Myotis; species Myotis davidii. The sequence goes on along the minus strand of NW_006383015.1, from coordinate 6,338,826 downwards.
GGGCCTCATCCTCCAGAAATTCTGTTTCCTTGTTATGGGGTGGGGCCACAACATTAGTAAAGAAACAGAATTTTTGGAGGATGATTTTAAAAAGATTCCCAGGTGATTTTAAAAAGATTCCCAGGTGATTCTAATGTGCAGTCAAGATTGAGAACCACTGCTGTGATTCATCTACTCATTAAGTTTGAGAAGCACTCAGTTTATCCAATCCTTTCTAATGTGCTGAAGGAGAAAGAACTCCGTTGCAGCCCACAAACAGGTAAGAATTATTCCTAAGACTACTTGACTATAATGCTGCAATAAACATAGGGACACATATATCTTTAAGAATAAGTGTTTTCAATTTTTGTGGCATGGATACCCAGAAAAGGGATTTCTGGGTCAGATGGTAGCTCTAAATTTTCTGAGGAACCTCCGTACTGGTTTCCATAGTGACTGCAACAGTTTTCATTCCCACCATCAGTGTACAAGTGTTCCCTTTCTCCACATTCCCTTCAACATTTATCGTCATATTGGAAACAGGCATTGTCGTGAGTGTGGGGTAGTATCTCATCGTGGTTTTGCTTTGCATTTCACTATAGCTAGCGATGTTGAGCATTTTTTAGTATATCTGTTGGCCATCTGTACAGCTTCCTTAGAAAAGTTTCTATTCAGATCCTCTGCCTATTTTAATTGGATTTTTTTTGTTGGTGGTGAATTGTATGAGCATTCGGTTGGTTGCCTTTTATTTTGTTGGTGGTTTTGTTTGCTGTGCAGAAGCATTTTAGTTTGAAGTTAGTCACATTCATTTATTTTTGTTTCACTCCCTTTGCCTTGGGGTCAAGGTCACAAAGACCCCTCTGAGACCGAGATCCATAAGTTTAGTACCTATGTATTTTTCCATTTATCTGTTTCTATTTTTCTGTTTCAGGTCATATTCAAGTTTTTAATCCATTTTTCTGTATGGTGTCAGGAGTGGTATATTTTTAAAAAAGAAAAGACTACTTGAGACACCACACCAGGTCTGATATCACAGTTACCAAGTAGCAGAAATTTGTGACTGGTAAAATAAAAATACTTTTGTATTGGAGGTTTTACAGACTTCATATCATTCTAACTTGGCTGAAACCAACTTCTACCAATGTTGTCATAACCTTTTCTTCCTTTTTTTTTTTTTTTTTTTTTGCTATGAAACAGATTTGGTACAATCTAGCCAAAATCATAATTTTTTAAAAATTAACATCCATGTTGTCCTTCCAGGAAGTCTTGAAAACACAAGGATTAAGATATTTATTCATCTGATAGCATGAGTCACAGTGAGTTTTATTTCCTTTTTATTAATTAACAAGTTAAAGATGAGTTTACTTGCCTTGAGATACAAGTAGCTCAGATATAATGTAGAATGACAAAACAACCCTCTGTGTAGCTTATAAGGGGGAAAATGTGGCACTTATATAAGGAACTGTGACCCAAATAATTCAGAGCTAAAAAGTCATCCAAAGTACACAGTGCAGCAACCTGCAATTGTTCTTAAAATACTGTCCTTCACTAGTTTTTCCTGCATATATCGAAGAAGCATCATAGGCACTCTCTAGAACAGGGGTGGGCAAACTTTTTGACTCGAGGGCCACAATGGGTTCTTAAACTGGACCGGAGGGCCGGAACAAAAGCATGGATGGAGTGTTTGTGTGAACTAATATAAATTCAAAGTAAACATCATTACATAGAAGGGTACGGACTTTTTTTTTTTTTTTTTAGTTTTATTCATTTCAAATGGGCCAGACCCGGCCCGCGGGCCGTAGTTTGCCCACGGCTGCTCTAAAAGCTCCTTTCTTTCTTTCTTTCTTTTTTTTTTTCCCTTTCTGTCACAAATACACCACAGCTTTTCCCACTTCTTCAAATTTTATTAAAATCCCCTGCTCCAGTCCTGGCTGAGATAATAGAGCTGGGCCCACAGATGTGCTTTGTTTGGCCTGAACAGTGTTTTCAAAATCAAGAAATGTGTCTGGCTGTGGTGAATCAGTGGTTGAGCATCAACCTAGAACCAGGAGGTCACGATTCAATTCCCGGTCAGGGCATAGGCCCAGGTTGTGGGTTCATTCCCCAGTCGGGCAGAAGGCAGCTGGGGTAGGTCAGGGAGACGGGGAGTCTATTAAATCTATCGAGTAGATTTTTACCTTTTCTCAAGGAAGAAGGAAAAACCCCTTTCGGCAGTACTTTTATGTGACAATAGCAAGCAGTAACTTTCATGTCTGTGATAAACACCTTTAAGATTCTGCTCCTACCTATGATTTATCATTAAAGCAGAGAAAAGGGAGAAACACAGCAGAGTATTTATTTTTGTCTTTTCATCTTATGATAAATAAAAATTTTATGGGCAAATGAGAAACGGCAAAAAAATACCATCTTACTCAGGAGTCCTGAACCTATAGGATACTTGCCTATTACTTTTGGAAGTAAAGAAAGACATAGTGGGAAAATGTTCTAACCTAGTAAAAAGCGTCACCTGTTCTTAAACCCAGGACCGATTTTCAATCAGTATGTACATTATTGAGCTGAAGAAGTTGCTACAATATTGAAAGACTTGCTGCCTAGACTTCCTCCTTATCACTGCCCACCTTTGTCTACTCACGCCTATGCCCTTGGGCTCCACAGACCTCCTCCAATTCAAGCACCTGCAGGTTAATGCTTGGTACAGCAGAGTCTCCAATATCTTGTTCAAGTTCCCCCCAAAGTCCTTCCCTTCAGGTCCTATTAGTAGCTATGACCCCTCAGGGGCTCCGGAGGACTGTGCCTAGCTAGCTCTTACAGGAAGCCCAAGTGGTCTACACTGGTACCTAGAAGCCTGCTGGCCTGCCAACCACCTGCCACAGATCTCATTTGCCTATCCCTGCCCCTGCATTGTGACCTTCCCCAAAGTCAAGGAGACGGGAGTCCCACAGAGAAAACAGCACCTTTCTTGGCCTCCTGGTAGCAAATACCTGGTGCTCATATAATCCACATCTTGGCTATGATCACCTGCTTTCAATCTTAATTCCCCCCATAATTTCCCTCATGTGGTAGTTGATAGGAACCGCAAGTCACCTCAGTACTTTAACTCTTATCAGAGTATGGAGACAAGGAACAAAACTGCAGAGATGATGGGGGCCCCTGAAGCCAACAACAGAGGGAGCTTGTGAGTGACAGATAGGCCCCATGGTGCAATGTGGGGCTCTGGTTCCTAAAGTAAACAAACACTTGGTATAGTCCCTGTTGAAATTCACCTTTAACACCCACTGAAAGCCCAACTGAAGTAGGGCATTCACAGCACTAATTATATACCTACTAAGTGATTGTCTGTGGCAGGCATTCTTATAAACGTGTTAAACCCCCTGAGTACTGTAATGATTAGTGTCCCCATTTTACAGCTGAGAAAACTGAGGCATAGGGAGGTTGTTTGAAACTAAATGGGCAAAGTCAGATTTTTACCCTAAGGGGTCTCCTCTGGTCTAATGGATTAGAAATGAATGAGTTAAATATTCAAATAAGCAATTTTCATGACAGCCATTATAAAGATACCAAATATATATTATGTACAAATCTCAGTATTACAAGATGCTGAAAAAAAAATTCAGGTATTTGCTGTTAATTCAGAAAATGATGAGAGATGATTTTCAATCATAAATAATATCATTTATGTAAAGAGACATTCTCCTTTTTTTGTAAATATAAGTCATGAAATAGAAACTTCACATAGTCTTAATTTATTTTTATTATTAATAAAAAATATGATATTTCCATTAACATCAGAAAACTAAGGACATGAAGAGACACCAACAAGACTTCTCAGCCATTTTTTTTTCTTCAACTGAAAGGACTCATTATACGGACACCAGAGTACCAATACTGTGTCTTTTCCTGTGTAACCAATGGGTTGAACAAGCATGACTCATGAATTGTGGCTCAAAACACAAATGTATTTTTGTCTCTCACAGTTTCTTTAAACATTAAGGAAGAAATCTCCCCATGCCTCAAGCTGAAGACTTGGGCAGACGGTGACATTTTAGTCACTCTCAGATAATACAATTATTCTGGCTATAAAAATAATCTCTTATTTTTTTTAAATATATTTTTTTATTGATTAAGAAATTACATATGTGTCCTTGTCCCCACGTTACCCTCTACCCCACCCCCCGCTCTTGCCCTCCCCCGTTGTCAGTGTCCATTGGTTAGGCCTATATGCCTGCATTTAAGTCCTTTGGTTGATCTCTCCCCCTTACCCCACCCTCCCCTAGTATGATCTTTTTAATGGA
>NW_006383015.1:6320485-6333793 GCF_000327345.1 Myotis davidii | reverse complement strand
GCTTCTCTCCTGCAGCTTCTCTGGGTCTCAGTGTGCTTTTCCTTCCTTCTAGTTGTAGAGTTTACAGTCAGCCAGGCTTCCTATGGTTCTGGATGAAGTCCGTATTGTTTCTCTGAGGTATTAATCAATTGTTGTGAGCGGCATTAATTTCCCGGTGTTTATCTCTGCCGCCATCTTAGTTTCTCTCAAAATGACTCCAATAATCTCTTATTTTAAAAAAGCCTAAATTCAGATATTAAAACCCCCAGCCCATGGAACAGTCAAACCTCTGAAGTTGTACTCTTCTCAACATGGATCGGCCTTGGTTGTAAGCCTGCATTGGGAGTATAGTAGACCTTCTGTGTTGTCTGTACACTCACTTTCTCTCCTTCCTGACAGATGCTATTTTTGCTCCTTCTGGGTATAAAACTGGGGGAGTAAGGAGAAGTAAGGGAAGGTATTTTGGCAATTTTTTCTCCTTAGTGGGCATCCAGTGCCCACTTCAGCCTTTTTCTTCTGAGGCTTCACCTCACCATCCCCAACCAGACAGCCTTACTCACGTGATATAAGATGACTCTCTCCAGCTCTGTCTGCTGCGTGGCCCTCACCTGGCCCTCAGGTATTAACTACCCATTAACTCTAGGAGTGGAGCCAGTTTCCAACTAAGCAGTACTCCTTGGGCCCCCTCTGGCCTGATAGAGAAATCTAGTGTCTCCCAACATCAGGAAACGCATTTCAATGCTGTCCAAGCATTTGAATCTTCTTTTTATTAAGCTTCGGGTTAGAAGGCAGCATGGTCCCAAACCTTTCCCAAAAGGATAGTGTTACAGACAGCATGGCATCTCTGTTGAAAGAAATCCCCTCCCCAGACCCCTACCACCAAGTCTTCCTGCCCTGTGTCCCCTTTTTGTGTCCTTAATCCAACAGAAACAAAGTCCTGGAGATCATTTCCTTTTTACATCTGTACATGGAAAGGGGCAACTTTTCACTCTCACTTTTGTGTCCTACCGTCAATCAGGCTAGCCCCACAGTAGATTCTCAGGCCCAAAGAATCCAATGTTATCATCAGGTTGTCTTTTCTATACCTCTGGCTAGAGTAGTCTCATAATGTTTGCATATTTTCAAATAGAAAATGAGTAAATGGCACAAACACATATTGAGTGTTTGGCACATACACCCTTATGTGGTCCAGTGCCCTCCAGACATTCAAGAGTCAAGTGAAAGAGACGGAACTTACACAACACACCACTGCCCACAATAAATAGTGGTAAGTGGTAGAAACCCAAGTTCATGCAAAAACCTACGAGAGGAAGGGAGCCCAGGAAGGACAAGAGGATGGAGGGCAGGGGATTTCTAAAGCCAAGGCATGAATGAAGGACACATTCTGAGAACATGAAATTATTTGCCGTATGTGGAGCATTGGTGGGTCAGAGAAAATGTTAGGGAAGGAAGCTTGGAGACAGATTATGGATCTTCTATCACATTCACAAGTTTGGATTCTATTGTGTAGGCTAAAGCAGTCATTACAGGTGTTTGAGGAAAAAATGACATGAATAGATCTGAATTTTAGAAGAGTAATGTTAGCAATAGTGTGGAGATTGACCTGGAGAGAAGAGACTAGAGCTGGCGAAACCAGTCGTAAGTGAATAAAGCCTGAGCCAGGAGAGCGGTAGCAAAGGTCCACAGGAAGGGAGGTGCTTAAGACACTTTTGGAGTGAAAGGAACAGAATTTGAAACCACGGGGTGTGAGCTGGTTACGTAGAAATAAAATTGAGATTTATAACTTGGGCAAACAAGCCAATGACAATTCAATTAATGAAGCTGAATTGTGCAGGTAAGTTAACAATGAAGTATCCTTGAGGAAATATCAGAAATTTGTTAATTCACCTCTGGATCTTAGAAGTGGAATCATGACCAAAGATGGATATATCAATATCACCCCAGGTTCTGGATGGTCCCAAGCCAGGGATGTAAATAAGAGAAAGAGGAGTGGCTTGCCCCACTCATCTCTAACACAACCGTATTGATCAATAGTGAGTAGTGTTCTCGCCGTTCATCCAGGGCATGGATCCTCTAAGTTCAGGCATTATCTATTAGGATTTGTCTAGTTGGCAATGAATGCAAGTTGGTGACCATACCAGGGCCATGACTTGCCTGTTCTGAATCCCTGCAATGTTGCTTTTTTTAGGGAAAGTTAGAGGAGCTAAGTTTCAAAACGTCATCTGAGTCAGTAGGATGCAGACTGTAGCAGTTATTTATACTCAACTATTCCCATGTCCTCATCAGTAATGATTCACAAATAGTCCATTGCCCTCATACTGTTTCATCTTAAGTGGAGAGAGGGTCTTTTTTTTTAACTTGTTCTTGACATTCACTCATTAGACACCAGCTATCTTGGCTCCATTTATTTTGTTTGGGGATTTGGGGATGAAACATTAAGTCATCTAGGAGTAATATTCCTAAGATCAAGTCAGCAAGGGCCAGTACAAAGTTATTAGTTGTCCCATGTTACCATGATATGTGACATTTGTTCTCCTTTCCTCATTTCCTGGGCTCATAATCTGAAACAGCTTTGAAAAATCCCTAACATACAAATGATGGCATTAGTCCTGGAAATGGATGAACTCATGGAGGCCAGGCTCACAATGGGAGAGAAGCTACAAAGTCCAAATTAATCTTAGTGTGATTCCCATATTTAAGCAGCAAGCAGTGAGAGAGAGAGAGAGAGAGAGAGAGAGAGAGAGAGAGAAGAGGAGAGGAGAGGAGAGGGAGAAAAGGTGATCATAAATACCAAGGACTGGCCATTTAAGGAATGGTAGTAAGAAAAAAGGTCACAGAAGCCACAGGAGTGGATGTTGTACTGTGTTAATGTATGACGGGATTCTGCCCAATGTGAGAAATGGGAAGCTACAAAGTGTTAGAACAGATAATTCAGTGACTTAGCAGAACAACCGTGGATGTTAAAAATAGAGCTGGCACCTTGGGCGGTATACTTCATTTCACTTACATATGAGGTGGGGAGGGGATTACATTATTGAGCTATTGGCTATATATATATATACCTTCTCCAGCTCTGAAAAAGCACTCTGATAAGAATGTCCTCACTCATAGCTTGGGGAACTTGGAATAGAAATGCTTTCCTCTTGAAATGCTTTTCATCCAGGCAAACAAGGTTTGTCAACATTGTCAACAGTGAAAAGGCACCTCTGAGTACCTGATCACTCCCATGGGTGGTTCTGAAAGCCGCTTTCTATTTCCATTGGTTCACAAGCGCCTGCACTTGCTATCTTGCTGGCACACAGCTGTTAACTCTGACTCTGGCTCCTAAATGGATATAAGTATATTAATTTCCTTGTATAATAGGGACCTGGAGGGTGTTATGCTAAGCAAAATAAGCCAGTTAGAGAAAGACAAGTATCACATGATCTCACTCACATGAGGAATATAATGAACAAAAATGATCCAGAGACATAGAAGCATGGAACAGACCAACGAAACTCAGAGGGAAAGGAGGGAGGGTCAGGAAGAGATTAACTAAAGAACTTATATGCGTTTATGCATAACTCATGGACACAGACAATAGACAGATGAAGGCTGGGGGGGTAGTTAAGGATGGAGGGGGGTCACTGGGAAAAAAAGAGGAACATCTGTAAGACTTTCAACAAAAAGATAATAAATAAAAATAAGTAAATAAATGAATACATTTTTCAAAAGAGTAAACAGGCTTTGGTTAGTACAAAAAACAGCTCAATAGAATCAGGAGTTAAAGTGATTAATGTCTGTTTCATTACTTATTCATTTGTTGGTCTTAGATGAAATCTTTTAACCAAACCTTCCAGCCACAAAAACGAGGATAATAATTCTTACTTATGTATTTTAGTCAATTAGATTTGCAGAGTGATTTGGGATCCCAGATAAAAATTATTGAATTTTCTCATTTACACATTATAAGAGTAGTGGATGATGAGATGATGAATTTAAAACCCTCTGCCTTCAGGGCCAACTGGAAAATCACCATACATTAATTTTGGATACGTAATTTATGGTGATTTCTTCTCTAGATAGACTTTAATGCATTACACAATCATGCAATCATTTGTACATAATCGCCTTTGAATTATAGTCTATTTTGATCTGATGCCTGTGTTTGCATGTACATGCACATAAGCACACTCTTAATATTTTACATTTTACGATGTACCCATTTTAAAATTGTTCGCTTTCAATTTCTAATGACTCCAGAGTGAAGAGGTGGGATCTATGTCTGAAGGCTGGCTCTTAACAGTGGGTTTGTAATTCTTCCCTGACATATTACCTGTGTTCTCAATTCCTGGTATCAGAGGAATCATTCTCATGCAAGGACATGATGCTTGATTAGAGAAGCACATTCACAGCAACAAACTTACTGAAAAGCAAGAAAAAATCAAGAGGAGGTGGGACATTTAGCTACGCTTGCCAAGAAACATTTTTGCCAGTAAAAAGTAAATCATATTTAATATTAGTGCAAAATGAGTATCTTCCCCTCTTTTTAGAATGTGCATTAAATATAGGGGCGTAAGTAGAATACTTCCTTCTGAACCTCAAACCCACATCCAATGTCATTCCCTTTTTATAGCACATTTCTCACCAACCATCTCTAGAGGGACATCCAAGTTTCATAGAGTCAACTCCATACATTTAAGAGGAAGAGCTTAGCTGTGATATCAGTGAAAGAAGCAAACATTGAAAGAAGCCTCTTTGACTTGTTTAAAAATATATGCTAGAAAATTGAAGATTAGAATTACCATATGTGGCATAGCACAAATCACAGAATAAGATAAAACACCTTTGTTGTTTCAAAGGTGTTTACTTAATTTTTAAATTTATATTTATTGTTGCCGAACCGGTTTGGCTCAGTGGATAGAGCGTCGGCCTGCGAACTCGAGGGTCCCAGGTTCGATTCCGGTCGGGGGCATGTACCTTGGTTGCGGGCACATCCCCACTGCGGGGCGTGCAGAGGGCAGCCGATCGATGTTTCTCTCTCATCGATGTTTCTGACTCTCTGTCCCTCTCCCTTCTTCTCTGTGGAAAATCAATAAAATATATTTAAAAAATTTATATTTATTGTCAAAAGTATTACAGATGTCCCCTTTTATTCCCAATTGACCCCTTCCATCCCCACCCGCCACCTTCCCTCTGAGATTCAACAGTCTATTCTATGATTCTCTGTCTCTGGATCTATTTTGTTCATCAGTTTATTTTGTTCATTAGATTCTACATATGTGTGAGATCCTGTGATACTTGCCTTTCTCTGACTGGATTATTTCATTTAGCATAATACTCAAAGGTGTTTAAATCACAGGGTGCTGTGTTCTCTATACAAGATACTTGAAAAAAATCTGTGTTCTTGTGTCTGAAACAATGGCTACCTCAGCAATTTGTGGTACCCCAGTCATGACAACTATGAGATGAACCCACAGCAACCATTTCCCAAGTGGTGGTATTTTTCTAATTCTCTAGGCTATCATCCAAACAATATCGGAAAGGAAATTTCCCAAATTATTCCTTTAAAGAATTGAATATTTTTTCTTATAGCTGACGTATTTCTTCAGTGGACAAATGTCTTCTGGGTAATATCTCTAAATCTAAGGGGTGCTTACAATGGAGGAAGTACATACATTTTAAAGTAAGGGCTCAAAGAATAATTGATATGTGTGTGCTAAGTCAGTCTTTTAGCTTAAGTTCCTTGAAAACAAACAAACAAAAAACTAATGATATCTCATATAAATTAGTAGCTATAAACTGATGACAACCAGCTCAAGAAGCAGAATTAAATTGCACATCACTGCTTAGTATTTTCAGCAATCCATGTACAGACACATAAGGGCAAATTATGGTTCTCATTGCTTATGTAGAATCAAAATTCATTGAGAGTTACTTTTACAATGTCCTACATGCTTTGATACATTGCTTCCTTTAATCTTCAGAATAACTCTATCAGGTAAATATCATGTCCATTTCATGTTAAGAAAATAGGAACTCATAGAACTAATTGAACAGTGAATAACATGGATTTCTACGATTGGAAATCCAACACCTTTCCCACTAAACTACGCTGCATTCCCAGCAAGGGCATTAGCTATTTATATTAAAACACATTTAAAATTTACTCTTTAATGTTTGTTAAAATAAAACATTCAACCTGATCCTGGAAAGAAACTCTCATAGAACCTGAGCTTTCTCATCCTGGCCTTACTGCTCCCTGGTTATGTTGCTTCAGGCAATTTACTTAGTTTTTCCGTGCCTCAGTTTCAACACTTGTAAAATGTGGTTAAATTAAAGATTAGGGATTAGCTCCAAATTGTTGAAAATTTTATTTTATTTTTTAAACTTTTTATTAAAGTATAGTTGCATACAATATTGTATTAGTTTCAAGTGTATAACATAGTGATTTGACCTTTATATACCTTACCTTGCCCACATCTCTGCACAGATGTCTGAATAGGTCTGAATGGGTCTGTTTCTTGCAGCACAATAAGCCTCAAATAAACCATGCTGGCTGATTCATGGAGCATTTTTATTTCCTTTCTACATTATAAAAAGACCTATATAGATCTATGTGATTTTGAGGAGGAATATAAAAATAATTAAATATATTCATACATATAATCATGGAAACAATGAGAAAGGAAACTAGCATGTAGTGGTCAAAACAACATTAAAAGGTGTGTATTAACATAACATTGGGCACATTTAAAAAGTAGGTAAAGTGGTTTTGAATTATTTCTTGTGGGAGGTAAAGAACATTAATTATTACCAATCATCTTACCTAATAATAGACAAACATGGTAATTGACCATACCTCCACTACACTTCCCATTGGCTAATCAGTGAGATATGCAAATTAACCCAACCAAGATGGCGACCAGCAGCCACGCAGCTGAAGTGAGCAGGAGGCTTGCTTGCTCCAGTGATGGAGGAAGCCAAGGTTCCCCACCTGCAGCGGTCTGACTCTGAGCTCCAAAAGCAACAAAGTTTCAATTATAGAAGCTAAATAATCCCCAGATACCTGCTTTCAGCCTGCTGTGGCCATGGAGCTGGAGGCTTGGGTTGCCCCTGGTGATGGAGGAAGCCAAGACCTGGCCCCAGGCTACAAAGTTTCAATTATAGAAGGTAAATAAATCCCAGGGGGAAAAAAAGAGAGGCTGGGAGCTTCTGTCACTGGGGAGGCTTGGCCAGCCTAAAAATGGCCCTCAGCCCTTCACCCAGACTGGCCAGGCACCCCAGTTGGCACCCTCACCCTGAAGGGGGTGTGACCAGCTGCAAACAGCCATCGGCCCCTCACCCAGGCTGGCCAGGCACCCCAGTGAGGACCCCCCCCCTGATCCAGGACACCCTTCAGGGCAAACCAGCCAGCCTCCACCCGTGCACCAGCCCTCTATCCTATATAGTAAAAGGGTAATATGCAAACTGACTCTAGCAGCAGAAAGACTGGGAATGACTGGTCACTATGACACACACTGACCACTAAGGGGCAGACGTTCAATGCAGGAGCTGCCCCCTGGTGGTCAGGGCGCTCTCACATGGGAGGAGCTCTGCTCAGCCACAAGCCAGGCTGATGGCTGCCAGTACAGCGGTGGTGGTGGGAGCCTCTCCCGCCTCCTCAGCAGCACTAAGGATGTCCGACTGCAGCTTAGGCCTGCTCCCCGCTGGCAAGTGGACATCCCCCAAGGGCTCCCCGGCTGCCAGAGGGATGTCTGACTGCCAGCTTAGGCCCAATCCCCTGAGGAGTGGGCCCAAACCAGCAGGTGGTCATCCCCCGAGGTGTTCCAGACTGCGAGAGGGCACAGGCTGGGCTGAGGGACGCCCCCCCCACCCCCGCCATGCACAAATTTTTGTGCACCAGGCTTCTAGTAAAATATATTTGGGATGAGGGCAAATGCTGATCAAAGGCTTGAAGATAAAAAGCAATAGATTGCATTTCCTTTCATGGCATTTGTTTCTGCTTTTCCTGGTGATAAAACTACTTGCTTGGCCAACTCTACTTACAGGACAATGAAGTTATTTTTTTCTGTTTTTCAACCTTTTATGTAGTCACCTTTTCTATATTAAAATAATAGAAGTTAGATCATTGCTATCTCCTGCCTCTAATGTGTTCAGTTTCCCTCTTGGCCTGAACTGCATTTTCTATTGTGTGTATTTTTACTTCAATCTGATTAGTGCACAGTGGTTCTTCGTCCAGTTTGCACACTACAGTCTCCTGCAAAGCTTTGCAAAAATATTCAAAAGCTTCTCCATTCCCCCAAAGATTCTGATTTAATTGATCATAGATAGAACCCAGACAGTAATCATTTTTAAGTTCTGCTGTTATGATTCTAATCACCAGACTGAGAATCACTGGTTTTGAGAAACTGATCAACATCTTCTAGAATTCAATTAGTCAGCTCTAGGGCTAGGAAAATGTGTTTATTTCTTAATCAGGTAAAAGGTCTCAATCCATGAGTCAGGAAACAGAGAAAAGATGCCTTAATATGTCTGTAAGCAAAAGTGCAGTGTGACATGGACATTACCCAGAGGGACCTGGGAAGGCTTGTATGATCTCAGCTCCATCAATAAGAGTGATTATGCTGAAAATAAGGAAAAGGTATCCCACCAGTGGTTACTGCTTGCCTTTTTTGAAAGAGAAAACTATGAGCTGTCAGAGTTTAATGAGATTTTAAGTTGCAAATGCACCTGCAGGTCAAACTCCCCTCCTTGGGGAGGAAGAGCTTGCCCACATCACACTGTTGGGTTCTCTGGAAGCAGATCTCTTGGTGCAGTTTGGGTGGGAGAAGTAATTGTTGTCAATGCAGGACAGAGAAAGCTCTCTCTGCTGAGGGCAGGCTGGGGTCTGAGGTTTGTGCTGCTGCTACATGACTGAGTCATGGACAGAAGCTGCCGCCCTAGGAGAGGGCACAGGCACAGAGAACAGAAGGAACGAGGAGTGAACGCGACACAGCAGCAGGGAGGTCGTGCTGCAACCGACTGTTTGTCCCTGGCTGTTCCTAAGGAGACCAGCATTGCGTTCTCTTCTCACACTAGTGCTCATTATCACATACTGCAGGGCATGCTAATGAGAGAATTTTTGAAAATTCAGCCTATTACGCTCAACTCTTCCTGAATAAGAAAATGTCATTAGAATACTTAAGTGCAGATATTGCATTTCCACATTTAAAAAAACACATTTTTTAAAGTAAACAATTTTATTTTTTCTAAGTTGGCTCCTGTGCAGAAATGGCTTAGACTCTAGGAAAACATAAATCTCACTATTCTGTCAACAAGTGGTGGTATAAAGAAAGATTTTTAAAAAATATTTTTGTCTACACTTAAGGGGGGAAACTAAACTGAATGACAGGGGGTGGTTAGCATTTTTAATCTTAATAAAATAAAGCTTACATTATTACAATGTAATCTAAAGTGGAAACATATATTTTCAACATCATAATAGGACAATAATAAAGGCTGAGGATTAAAAATATTTTCAGCCACACCAATGTTAAAGAAATCAATACAGGGTGACTCAGCAAATATGGCTTCCAGCATCATGAAGCTTTCTCTCTCCTTAAGCAGAAAACACGTGATTGGATAGAAAGCAAGAAAAAGACAAAAAAAATTGGCTTTTAGATATTGGGGTCTACCTGAAGTACAGTCTACATATTTCTTCTTGTCTTCCTGACTCTCTAGAAGAAAAGGTCTTATAATCCTGAAACAGAGCTGTCAGCCAGTTGGTAGGTATCAGAATGCTTGTATGAATTCCTCTGGGGAAGCCATTGAAAGTAAAGTCAAAATAAAAATCTGACCTATTAAGGGACAGACCATTCATGTATTATGATTTCAAATAAATGAACGCTCCAGTGATGCCAGGAACTAGCATCCAGGCCATCCTCTGCCAGCCTCTGTAACTCTGTCACTTCACCCTGTGCTTCAGGGATTTATTGACTAACAAGTTCTAACAAGATGTCAAGTGGAAAAGAAAAAAAACCTAAATGTAAATGAGAATTACCAGAACCCTTGTTTGTCCATCTTCCTCAGTGCCACTCCATGAAGCATTTTGGATTACAAAATTGAGACAAAATGATGAGGAAGACGGAGCTACAGAAGAGTTCATTTAAAAAGCTAAAAGGCTAAGTCATACGTCAAAAGAATAGTACTAATGACAAACTAGAACAGGCACTCTTCCAAGTGTTTTACCTATTTCATGGATATTTTAAAATATGTCTGCAAATTGACACTCTTCCCCTTGAGAGGGAAGATCTATGTTGCTTCCTCTTGACTCTGGAAGAATCTTAATGACTTATAACCAATAGGCTGAAGCAGAAATTTGCTGCATAGCTTTTGAGGCTAGATGAGAAAAGGCTGTGCAGCTTGTACCTCGTTCTGAAGGAATCTGTCTCTGGGTGAAGTGAGCTGTAACCCCCCCGAGTCTGCCCGGATAGGCCATGTGTATTGCTCCAGTGGACAGCCTGAGTTGCACACCCAGCTGTCAGGCAACACCTACTGTCATCCATATGATTGAACCATCTGGGTCATGCAGACCATTCAGGTCTTCAAATAACTACAGTCCCAACTCACAGCTAATGATAACTGCATGAGACTCTAAATGGGAACTACCCTGATGAGCCATACCATGTGCCTGACTCACAAGTCATGAGCACAATAAAATGGTTGTTTTATGCCTCTAAGATTTGCACTGATCATTTGTTATGAAACAGTTTTAACTAGAAAATATATTGACCCATTTAAGGCTTACAGCAACCTTACAAAAATATCTTCTCTTATTTTTCTCATTTCTTAGGTGAAGATACTGACTCCTAGAGATAAGTGGTATTTTCTTTCTTTTTTTAAAAGTAATTACCATTTTATTTGTTTATTTTTTCAAGAAAAACGATCTTAAATATAATAATATTGCATGCAATAAACATTAACATTTCAAGAAAAAAAAAGGATTTTAAGTATAATAATATTACCAAAACTGTACTAACATGGTATGATTTCACAAAAGCTGTAGGAAACATTAAAAAATCTGCAAATAATAGGATTACTTCTATTATACTCTAAAATATTTTCCCCCCTCTGGCTCTATTTTTCCTCATCAGTTTATGTTGTTCATTATATTCCACAATTGAGTGAAATCATGTGATATTTATCTTTCTCCAACTGGCTTATTTCGCTTGGCATGATGCTCTCTGGGTCCATCCATGCTGTTGCAAATGGTAAGAGTTTCTTCTTTTTTACAGCAGCCTAGTATCCCATTGTGTAGATGTGCCACAGTTTTTTTAATTTGAGATAAGTGGTATTTTTGATGTTACATGTCTTGTGAGTAGCCATGCTGGTATTTGAACCAGGTAGTTAGGTCCCAAGGTTCTTGCTTTTAAGGATCTTGAAATGGTTGTTATCATCACTGCATTTCTTCTGTGGTTTTCCCAGATTATTGATAAGATTGAGCATTTTTTATTTCTCAAATTTTTTGTCATTGGTTATTGATTTCGTAATACATTCAGGTTTTCATGGAATATTTTTCTAATCTCCAGGCTTGTGTTCCCATCTAAAACTCTTGGCTATTTCAAGTGAACTCTGCATTTCTGTCATATCAATCCCCCGTAAATGGAAATGAAGATTTTGCTTCCCCAGTGTCCGAGTCTTTATTTCATAGGCTGCAGCAGTATCTTTGTTCAAAAAGGTATATGACTGTTTGTTTGAAGGTAGTTGGATTCACAGCAAGGGTTTTCTACTCAGACCCCTTCACTTTACCCACCCCTACTTGTTTACTGCTAGATAAAATACCTAACAGAAACACCCCTATGAACTACATAGGCACTTGACTGTGATAACTGAAGGGAAATGGCAGCTATCCATGGATGGATAGGATCACCCAAGTGCACTGATGGGTTAGAATAAACCTCAGTTCCTAACAGCATGATTCAAATGTTCTTTCTCAAGTTGTCATTAACTAATATATACAACTTGTTAGTTTGGGGACAGTTTGGCTAAACAAGCAAGGTTAATTTTTTATGGTTACCATTTTAAAATGAATTCTCACATCAGGAACATTTCAAGCTTCCTATCTTGCCAAGCTTGCTCCCTTTCTGGGTTGCACTTCTAATAATTTTCATGTGCTCTTTCTGCTAAGCCCAAGGGTAGACTCCTGACCTCCTTGCTGGAGGTGCGAATGATGCCAGGCTTAGTGACTGCTCTGCGGTGCTCCAAAGCACCTGCTCCCCAGACCTTGAGCAGGACAGGGGATACTCCTGGGGTGCAGCTCTAAGGGAAGGAAGCGAATCCCGGGGCGCTGAAGAGGCCGGGCAGGGGACCTGGCACAACGTGGTGCATAGATCCTTTTGGCCACCCCCCCCACCCCCCTGCTGCTCAACCAGCACCCTGCTCTCCTCAGCCTTAGGGCCCGAGGGCACAGCCGCTGTCCACAGTGGGAGGTGCTGAAAGCAGGGAGCAGCGGGAAGGGGAGAGGCGAACAGCTCCTCAGCCCTTCTTCCCCCACCCCTTGCTCCTGCTCCTCCGCCCTCCCCGCCTCCCGCAGCCGCGTTCCACGCAAGGGGAGGGGCGGAGGGTAGAGGGACGCGGGATGGGGCGGGGAGAGCCGGCTCTGCCTCAGGGAAGGAGGGGATGAGAGTTGGGGAGAACCACGGGAGGAGGAGGAGGAGGAAGAGGAGGCAGCCGCTGAGGAGCCAACGCTGGGCCCCGCAGTAAGACTCCCAGGAGCCACCATCATGGTGAAGAGGAAGAGCTCTGAGGGCCAGGAGCAGGACGGCGGCCGCGGCATCCCCTTGCCCATCCAGACCTTCCTGTGGCGGCAAACCAGGTGAGGGCCAGCCTGGGCTGGGGGCACTCCCGGGCCGCCCGGTCCTCCCCACCTCCGCCGCCACCACCGCCGCCACCGCCGCCACTGCCGAGGCCGCGCACAGCCCGCAGCTCCCCCTCCGAGGCTGGAAAGCAAGCCCTCCGCACCCGCTTAAAAACACGCATTTAAAAATATTTCAGGGAAGTTTGACTACAGGCAGGTTGGCAGTTGCTGGATAAATATATACGTTATTTAGGGACGGGGAGGGCAGAGAGCCTAGGAAGAGGGGGCAGGGAGCCAGGGGAGATGATTATGACTGGTTGTGCTCCTGCATCCTATGTGCCCTCCTTCTCCTGCTGTCGTTGCAGCCCGGTGACCTGTTGTTTTTCTAGTTCCTGTTTGGCAAATATCTGCTATGCCCACTTGTTAACCATTTTTGCTCGGATTCAGCGAGCCGAATGTTCCTGGTTAAATCCCCAGAGGAGAAAATGATCTTTTATAAGACTCCCCCCCCC
>NW_006383015.1:6318511-6320466 GCF_000327345.1 Myotis davidii | reverse complement strand
AAAGCCTGAAACCTATTCCAATAAACAAGGGTTCCATCATCATTATTATTGTTATTATTATTATTAAGACTTATCATATAAGAAATTGGATTCTGGAAATCATGACCCACAAGCTGTGTTCGTTTTCATGTTTTAATATGACTGTACATGAGTAATACACCACTTCTGACTACTGGCGATTTAGAATCTGATTAGGAAAAATCTTCAGGCTAAGAGTCGATACAGAAAGCATAGAGATGCACATCTCTTTCATATATGTAATTACATGTGTAAAAGCAAATGTGGTCAGCCATTCAGCACCTGCTTATTAGCAAGCTATCGGGAAGCATGGAATTTGAGTTTTGTAGCATGATGTTTTATTCATTGGAAGATATGTCATAAGGATGTTCTAATAATAATTTTATTTATGCTGATAACAAATATCTCTATTAATTTTTCAGTGCATTTTTGAGGCCTAAACTGGGGAAGCAATATGAAGCCTCTTGTGTGGTATGTGATATTCACCATTTAATGATTTCCATATTCCGTGTGGTATTTTCAACCCAAAGAAAGACATTAAATCATACTGGCTGTGTATGTATTATTCACTAGACAAATATTATTGAGCACCTACTATGTGCCAGGCACAGCTCTAGATTATGGGAGAGAGCAATAATCACAGCAAATGCAGAGTTTGCATTCTAGTGGGAGGGGGACAGGCTACTCACAAACGTGAAAAACATAGTAAGCTAGATAGTGATGAGCGCTATGGAGAAAAATTAAGCAAGGAAGGAGATTAGGGAGCACTAGGGTGGGGGTTTCAGTTTAGTAGTGGTACATGGACAAGGTTTACCTGGTAATATGACCCTTGGACAAAGACTTGAAGGAAGGGAAGAGAAGAGCAGAGGGAACAGCAAGTCTGAAGGACCTTCATCTAGAGTGAGAAGAGGAATAGAATAGTAAAGAGAGGGCTGAAAAATGACAGATAATTGGGTGGTGGAGGGCCTTGCAAAGCAAGAAAAATAAATTATTTCTTTAATTAACAAAATTATGACTGTCATATAGTGAAAGTTCATAACATTAGTGTCTATGAACTACTCAAAGTCACATGCAATTCTGAACTTTTATGTCCTTTATTTGTTGTGCAAGTTGAAAATGATGATATAAAGTAATTATTGAAATGATATTAATACAGGGGTGGGAAAAAACAGGTTAACAGTTGTGAGTACCCAAAACAATTTATTTTTGCATTATATTTATTTATTACTGTATTATTTATTGGCATTATTTGTCTGTTATTATTTTATATCCTTACTTATGATTTATCTTTTTAAAAATATATTTTTATTGATTTCAGAGAAGAAGGGAGGGAGAGAGAAACAGAAATACCAATGATGAGAGAGAATACTCAATCGGCTGCCTCCTGCTCCCCCCGCCCCCCTCTCCCCCACCGGGGATTGAGTTTGAACTATGGCCTCCTGGATTTTAGGTCAACGCTCAACCACTGCACCGCACCGGCTGGGCTATGACTTATCTTTTAGGCTGGTAATTGCTCACCCTGTATCTATGCAAAATAGAATGCTTTGTCCTGAGATCCTAAGAAAATCCCATATCCCTACAAATTCCCATTTTACAAATTGAGAACAAAAGGCATTAAATTGTGAAGCAAATAAAGTAGGATTTCCACAGACTTCATTAAAATTTGGAGTTCACATTGTATATATTATAACTTAATGTGGAAATCTATCTAGATATTACCATGAATATTTGTAAATTACTACATAGATGGCCTTCTACAAACTAGGATGGAAGCCAACTGGACACACACACACACACACTTATCCACTCTCACAGTCTCAAGCTGGACTTTGTGCTGTTGTATCTCCTGCCCTTCAGAGTTGTCACAGAGATTTTTTTAAAAACTAACTTTCTCACAAGAGCCTTTTAATGGAAATTGTTTTGTATTGTTCTCATGT
>NW_006383015.1:6315324-6318429 GCF_000327345.1 Myotis davidii | reverse complement strand
AATGTCACATGATATTAAATAGCTAAGTCACATTTATAGATAGGTAGATATAGAGGTATAAATATCTAAATTGAAAGTTATTTTACCTAGTAAAAATTACCTGAAGGCTGAGAAATTTAAATATAGTTGAATTTGCATTGCCAGCATACCCAAAGGCCTTTATTTCATTTCTTTAAAAATAAAAAAGACTGGATCTCTGACTTTACTCCTTACCAAAACTTCAGCATGCTTTTCATTATGAGTTTCTCATTTTCCTTTTTTGGGTCAAAAAGTAAATAGTTTCCTTTGGAGACTATCTGCATTAAGCCACATTTCTTTTTTTCAAGTATTCTAATAATTAAGATAACACTGCTCAAACACTCGGGATTTCATTACAATCACTCTAGAGCACACTTACACAGTTTTCTAGATCATTTGGGGTGCTGAGTGCCAATTGGGTTCTGTTCATACAAGTCAAATAATTATTAAATCTATTTTATATTTTGTAGCTACACTTTCCTCAACACTTTATAGTGATATATACTTATTCAAAACAGACAAACAACAACAACAAACCTGAGTCAATCAAACTTCTTATGGGTTACTACCCTCTCAGAAAATATCCCGGGCCAGGACAGAAGCGTTAAACCACCAAAGAAAATGCTCATTTTCCTCCTCCCTCCCACCCACCCATTTCCCTCTCCCTTCCTTTCTTTACTCAACAGGTATCTTTATGGTTCCAATCATTAGATAAGGAGTGTCCTGTGCCCTGTCATTGCTGGGGACACGGGATAATAATTCAGGGACTCCAAAGTTCAATTTCTTTTTTTATTTTTTGACTTTCATTTAAAGTAGTATTTTATTTTTATTGCTATTATTATTATTTATAATCTACAAAATAAATCTATTACCAGATTATAGATACGAAATAATTAGCCATTTACATGCAATGAACATTAATAATTCCAAAGTTAGGTTTCTTGAAAAAGTATATCTTATTTAACACTTGTTGAACATTGACATATGTTCTGTTCCTCAAGACACTTTTACAAAAGACATTCCACTTTGTTATGCAGTTGTGACACCCTCTTTGGATGACTTAGCAGCATTTTATAAAATATTACAGCCCCAAATTGCAAGAATTGATTGTGTTGTACTCTTTGTTAGAGTAAGCTTAGTTTGATGGGTATGGTAATCATTTAATAATTCAAGCCGTATACTTTGGATAAAAACCTGAAAATGGGTAGATAATAGGAAATTATTACTGAGCCACTGCATGTTTTTTAAAAAGCAATACAATTCAATGTAGGTGCACGCTAAAGAATCAGGCCCAGTAATTTGCATCTTTTAGGGTCTACAGTACTTTGATGTCATTATTTT
Organism: Myotis davidii; assembly: GCF_000327345.1. Lineage (NCBI taxonomy): Eukaryota > Metazoa > Chordata > Mammalia > Chiroptera > Vespertilionidae > Myotis > Myotis davidii. The sequence continues at coordinate 6,317,070 of NW_006383015.1, read as the reverse complement.
CACCAGTCAGACTCTCTGAATCCTTATTTTAGATGCTTTCTTTCTTTCTTCTTGCATCTATAGTCCTTTGAACGAGTGTTGGTAGAAAACAAGCTGCATGGCCTCTCTCCGGCCCTCTCTGAAGCCATCCAGAGTATTTCCAGATGGGAGCTGGTGCAAGCCGCTTTGCCTCATGTCCTCCACTGCACGGCGACCCTCCTCTCCAACAGGAACAAGCTGGGTCGGTGCCCCTGTGTCACTTACTTATGGCCTGCCATCATCCATGTGTTCAACATTATTCATACTAACAGTTACTGAGTGTTTACTATTTTCCCAGACACGGTGCACACATTTTCTCATTTAATTCTCACCCTCCCGCCATGTTGGTACCACTGTTATCTCAATTTTACCAATGAGGGAACTGGCTCTCTTATTTTTTAATTAATTTTACAAGTAGTACATGAACATATTATCATTCTAAACATGAATGTTCTACAGGAAAGCTAAAGACTCTCACATCATAGTTGTCTTCTTTGCTCTCCCAGCTCCTAAAGTACCTACATTCACTTTGTGGTGCTGTATGTATGTGCGTGCCTATTTTCTTTTTTAGGTATTTTGAAGATTTATTTTATCATGTGACAGTCTATCTTAGCCATCTACCCCATGTTAGTGTTCATGCTCTCTTCCATCCAATCCGTTCCCCTCATTTGGGTCTCTGCTCAAATGTTCCCTTCATCAAGGTGCCTTTCCTAGTCACATTGCCTAAAATATAGTAGCTGTTATCTTTAGAGACTATGTTATTAACCATTATACTGCCCACTTGGAAATATATAGTTAGAGGGTTGGAATTAGGGGATGGGTAGGTGCATACCCATTCCCTTCCCACCTGTGAAAATCCACATATAACTTTTTTTTTAATATATGTTATTGATTTTTTACAGAGAAGAAGCGAGAGAGAGAGAGAGTTAGAAACATCGATGAGAGAGAAACATCGATCAGCTGCCTCCTGCACATCCCCCACCAGGGATGCGGCCTGCAACCCCAGCATGTGCCCTTGACCAGGAATCGAACCAGCAACCTGCTGGCACATGGGATGACGCCCAACCAACTGAGCCACAATGGCCAGGGCTCCTTGGATTTTCTTATAACAGCAAGAAGAGCTTTGGTACTATTCGGTATATAGATGGCCCAGTGGCTTTCTTTGGTGTCTTAAAATTTTTTTCCTTGAAGTCCTGCTCCACCCTTCCTGAGATGCTCTGAGAATTCACCTCCTGAATAATGGTAGGCTCAGGAGATGGAAGACACTTCTGGTTAATCTTATTGAATGTACAGAATAATTACATTTGTTTGCTATTTTCCCATCCTGGAGACAAACGGTTGCTCTTCCTGTGAGTGTGTGTATGTGTGTGTTAGGTAGGGGTAGAAAGGATGTATCCACAAACTCCCACCTAGAATCTCTCCATGCTGCAAGGTCTGCACAGGCTTGACACAGACATGAATAGGGATGGGCACTACCTGCTGGAGTCCCTGCACCTGCATACAGAGGACATGTTCTGGGCACAACTTGGGAAGTTCCTGTGGACCCAGATACCCATCCATCTTTGCTTGAGTTCTTTCCAAGATTTAGGTTTTGTCAGTTTATATTATGACCAGGGGCCCAGTGCACGAATTCATGCACCTTGAAAGGCACTGTGGGCCATGAGGCTGCGGTGGCTACAGGCACGGGTCTCGGCCCATCCTCCACGCCTCCGCTAGGCCCCTCCCACC
>NW_006383015.1:6313829-6314636 GCF_000327345.1 Myotis davidii | reverse complement strand
ACTTTCTTTTTTAAATATATATTTCTATTGATTTCAGAGAGGAAGGGAGAGGGAGAAGAGATAGAAATGTCAGTGATGAGAGAGAATCATTGATTGGCTGCCTCCTGCACACCTCTCACTAGGGATTGAGCCCACAACCCAGAAATGTGCCCTGACCAGGAATCAAACTGTGATCTCCTGGTTCATAAGTCCACCCTCAAACACTGAGCCACTGCAGCCGGGCAAAATTTACTTTCAATTGAAGCTGTCCCATTGCTCCTAGGAATGGAACTGAAATTACCTGTAAATTCCCAAATGATTTGCATGCACTGGCCGCATTGCCCATGAAACATACTAAAATTTTTAAATGTTGTTAGATCAAATTAAATAGCTACTTTGAAAGCTTTAACTTTTCATTTTAAAAAGTCTTTTTATAACGGTTACACTCAATGGAAGGCATTGCTTTAACTGAGACTGTTCTCTGGCCTACGGGACTTGCAGGTCCTGGGTCCTGCCTACCTTCTCGGTCTCATCACCCTCCATCTCACCAGCCTCTCTTTTGTTCATTAACCTCCACTCTCAAACTGGACAAGCTCATTCTTGCCTTCAGTTCCTTGCACTGGTTTTTCCTTCCATTTGAAACATTTACTGCCATGCTTTGCCCCTAGATTTGTACATGGCCATGTCCTTCTCATGGATTTACTCACAACTCAAATGTCACCACCTCAGAAAGCATTTCCCTGGCTACTTTAGTGCCACAAGCACATGACTCTATTTTTTTTTCTTTTTTAGTACTTTTCAGTACCTGAGATCATTGTATGCTCCCTT
>NW_006383015.1:6282838-6309058 GCF_000327345.1 Myotis davidii | reverse complement strand
TGAATTTCAAATGATTTGCATGCACTGGCCGCATTGCCCATGAAACATACTAAAATTTTTAAATGTTGTTAGATCAAATTAAATAGCTACTTTGAAAGCTTTAACTTTTCATTTTAAAAAGTCTTTTTATAACGGTTACACTCAATGGAAGGCATTGCTTTAACTGAGACTGTTCTCTGGCCTACGGGACTTGCAGGTCCTGGGTCCTGCCTACCTTCTCGGTCTCATCACCCTCCATCTCACCAGCCTCTCTTTTGTTCATTAACCTCCACTCTCAAACTGGACAAGCTCATTCTTGCCTTCAGTTCCTTGCACTGGTTTTTCCTTCCATTTGAAACATTTACTGCCATGCTTTGCCCCTAGATTTGTACATGGCCATGTCCTTCTCATGGATTTACTCACAACTCAAATGTCACCACCTCAGAAAGCATTTCCCTGGCTACTTTAGTGCCACAAGCACATGACTATATATTTTTTTTCTTTTTTAGTACTTTTCAGTACCTGAGATCATTGTATGCTCCCTTGCTGTTTGAATGATAAAGATTATCTTCTCCAGCTATGAGTTTCTGGTCATGTATGCATACATAGCATTGGGTGGCCCATTACATAGGACTTTAGAAGCGGAATTAGGGCTCCAGAGTTTATGGATTCAGCTAACTTAAGAGAACTTATGAAGGAAATCAAGAGAAAGCCATGGGTTCTGCAAGTATTCAGGTCTGAAGAGTGATCGTATTTACTGGTGTTATTTGGGGAAACTAAAACCGATCAATAAATAAGTATGATGCTTGAGGGTAAGTGCACACAACAGAAGGAGGTCTCAGCTTGTCTTCAAGAGATACACAGTCTAGTTGGGAGTACATCAGATGAAATAAAATGATGACAGTAACTCTCAGTGAGTGATTACCACCAGGGTTTAATATAAGAGCTCACTTACTGCTGCAGTGTCCATGGAGTATAATTTGTGTCAAGATTACTTATGAGAAACATGGTAAAAGGACTGAGCTCAGAAACTACAAAATTATTGAAACCAGGTCAATTGAGATTGGTGTCCTGCATTTCGGAGACAAATCTGATAAGCTTTGCTTACTATTAGTTCTCTGCTTGCTGGCTCTGACACCACACTTAATGCTATGCAGCTTTCCCCACGTCCATTTCAAGGGAACGGGGTTGCTCTCTCCTTCACTCCAGACCTGCCCGCCAAGCTTTTTACTCAGTATCTCTAGCTGAATGTCTAACAGGCATCTCACACCTAACATGTCTAAAACTAGGCTCCTGAATATCCCCAAACCTGTTCCTCCTTTATCTTCATTAATGACAAAGCCAAAAGTCTTTGACACCTTTTTCTCTTACACTCCACTTCTGATCAGTAAGCTCTATCTTCAGAATGTGTCCAGAATCTTCCACTTTGGCCCTCAACTGGCACCTTAGTTGAATCATCTTTCCCCTAGAATAGAGCTTCCTAATTAAGTCACCCTTTCCACCCTTGCCCTTAATGCTCAATATCCTGAGAGATTCTACCAAAGCATACACCCAATCATGTCATTCCACTACTTAAAACCCTCCAGTGGCTTCCCATCTACTCAATCATTGCCAAAGTCCCCAACGTGGCCTATCAGGCCCTGTATTACTTGGAAATCGGTAAATTCTATGACCATATTTTTTCTACTGTTCTGAAATCACTCGTCTCCTGGCTATTTGTTCACACATGAGGCATTCTTAGGACCTTGTGCTTGCTGATCCCTTTTCACATAATGCTTTTTTTACAAAAATCTACATAGCAGCTCCTTCATTTCCTTCAGCTCCTTTCTCAAAAGTTAACCTTCACAATACAGCCTTCCCTGGCGATCCTCAGTCTAAAACAGAAATACCGCCTGACACATCTTTGTACCTGCTTTATTCTCCTTTGCACTAGAAGAGCAGGGGGGTTTGTATGCTTTGTTCACTGATGTATCCCAGAACCTAGAATAGCACCAGGTACATAGTGGGTGGTCTTTAAATGCTTACAGAATGAATGTACTTCCACGGGGAGTCCTAGAGGCGTTCCTATTGTGGGCACTGCTGTGGTGCCAGGATCCCAATCAATAGCCTACAGAAGAGCCCTCTCTCTCCCCATATGCAGATTTATTTGGGTATTTCCTCAGGCTTTCCAGCGGAGGCTTCCTTTGACACTGAGCTACATTGATTTACCATTTGCAAAATTGCTTTACTTTTTCTCCAGTTTCTTCCCAGCTCTTATCTTTCTAGATCAGTGGTTTTCAAACATGTCTATGTGAAGGGAGTCACCAGGGGGAACTTTAGAAAGCCTCACAGCAACTCTAATTTAATTGGTCTGGGAAGGGAAGGAAGTGGGACCCGGGCCCCCTGTGTTTTAAAAGCTCCCCAGGCGATTATAATATGCCAGCCAAGGTTGCAAATCACTTCCCTAAGTGAATGTCTGGGTCTCAGCTGTGTGCATTAATCTACCACACTCTCTGCTTCCATCTCTACTTTGTTTTGAGAGGCTGAGTTGTTTAACATGTAATCTCAGAATGTCACGTGTTTGTACTTATGCAATAGGAGAATGCATCTTAAGCGTAGCCTCTCAAAATGATGTGATGATGAAACACAAAATGTGCTCCCTGCAATCGACCTTTAATTGTAGATACATTGAGTGAGTTCGGGTTGTAAAGTCAGTGCAGTTCAGCAAGTATTTTTTGAGCGCATATTGTGCATCCAATTCTGTTGTGTGTGTTAAGCATTATGATGATGATAGGGGCTGTGGGGAAGGGAAGATTCCTGATATATCCCCACCCTTAAGAAGTTAAAGATTGTTGAGAAGGCAACACTACAAAATAATACACTAGGAAGAATCTAAATATATGTTCCTGATCCCATGAAATGCAAGAACAAGAGGTGGACTGGAGAATAGAAAGTCAAATAGCCAGCATCTGAGGATATTGCCTTATGAGGAAGACAGACAATTAAACAATTAAGAGGAATAATAATGATTACCACAGGAGAGAGATCTGCCAAGACTTGAAATAAACAGGCCTCGGTCACTGCTAATACAAAACAATAATTTGTGTGTTTCATGCTTTGCCCAAAGCAGAATTTTAATTAAATACTAATATTGCCTAAAGCAGACCACCGTGATTTCCGTAGTATTTGTGACGATAACCTAGGACTATTGGTTTACCATGGAAACACTCATTTGTGTGATGAAAGATTTGGAAAGTCAACCCATTTTGAAAATAATCTTGTGAGTGATGTTAATCCTTGCATGGACTGGTCCCTTCAACCAGTTCTTAGAGGCCACTTAGACCTGGATTTTCTCTTCCCCCAGGAATCTGACCTCACGTTCCGACTGGCCAGCGGGCTTGTTATATGGCAGCCCATGTGGGAGCACAGACAGCCCGAAGTGTCTGGCTTCACGGCACTGGTGAAGCCCATCAGGAACATCATCACAGGTTGGTGCCTCAGACACCCAGTGAGCTGGTCTCAGCAGACTTCCTCATGTGCAGGAAGGAGGGTGATGGGAGCATTTGCCTTAAAGAAGCCAAGAGAAAGGAACTTTCTCTAGGGGGTTACTGAGGTGTGCCCAGTACAGGAGTCATTCTCATGATCACAAACTCCAAACCAAGGGCATATGCTGTTGTGTTATGTGACTTTGAATAAGTCCATTAAACTTCCTGTGTAACTTAATACAACTTTTCAAGGTACAAAATATGTTAAGGAATTTTGTAAACTAGGAGTGCCATGTTATTCATCTGTAGGATAAGACGTTTATCATGCTTACAATAGTCATTCAAAAAGATGACATTTTTCATATAGTAAAAGTAGATTAACCCCACAACTTCCATGCATGCAATACATGAATTATTGAAATAAGCTATAAAATCAAGAGTAACAGTCTGTCATATGGTTTAAATGTCAAGAAACTAAATAAGGAAAGAGCCATAGCCAGGATCGCTCTATTTCAGATTCCATGGATAGAATGAGGTTATTTCATTGGATTAAAGTAATCTGAGAGAGAAGATATATAGGAGGTTAAAAAACTAAAAACAGTTGTAAATAACACATAAGAAAATAAAATATTCAGTAAAAAACTATTACTGAAAAGCCATGTCTTTGTGTAAAACATTTTTTTCATTTGTTTTCAGACCTCCCATTTTCCTATATGAATGTAGAGGTCACCTCAGACTTAGGTTTTCTCTCTTTTCCTCTTTCTCTCTACCTCCTTCCCTCTCTTTCCTCATACCCAAACGATCGTTTAACCAATGTACAAAACCTATTGAGAATTCATGTCCGCGTGAATAGTACCTGGACTATTCCCCTCCCTTTGCTTCCGGATGATTCCACAGTGGGTTCTTTTCCCTCTTCCTGATCCCCGAGGACTGGGAATGGTGCCCAACGTCTGAGGGAAATTAAACTCTGCTTAGACAACGGGGCCAGAAGAAAAAGCAATGGCACATGGTTGACACCCCCCAGGTTTCTTATCTTGTGAGGTTGGTAAACCACTTTCAGCACCAGATTGCTCACAATTCAAATGGAGCATTGCCATTTTAGCTAACGATGGAAATGATTTGAATTATGGTACTTCAGGGGCAGCTTATTGTGGTCATGAAAGTACAGATAACCTGAGCTGGAGCCTTCATAAAAGGGTGTGACCTTGGGCAAGTTAAACTTGCTGTGCTTTTATGTTCTCACCTGTAAAATGGGTCTAATAATATACCATATGCTATTATACGATTACTTTAAGGGTTAAGTAAGTTGATATATAACAATTGTAACAGACTTGGCAGATATTAAGTACTAGGTAGATGTTAATTTTATTGTTTTCAGTATCGCCAACTTTTTAGCATCTTAATCTATTGAGTCAGACTGAATAGATGACCAGATCTAGATTGACAACCTAGAAATGCTAATTTTTGAATTAGTTATTTGATTTTTCTTCCAACATATGTTATTAAATGTCTTCTTTCCAAGGTGATAATGAACTGTAAAAATAGGTATTTTTATTTGAGAATGAAATGAACTTATAAAATAAAATGAACTTATAAAATTTGTGATAGAATTTCTTCCATCTTTGCAGCTAAGAGAAGCTCTCCTATTAACAGTCAGAGTCAGACCTGTGAATCACCAAATCAGGACACAAGTCATGGAGAGGTGAGTTCATTTTTATTCGGAAAAGAAAGGGGGCGGTCATTCCTTGGACACTGTGTAGTATGAAGGGTAAGACATGAGTTCTAGGATGATTCAACTTGGCTTCAGTGCTGGCTCTTCCTGCCTGCATGTGAAACTTTAAACATCCTCACGTTTTATATCTATCAATGTGGAAAATGATCTTATGCGCTTCTCAGAATTGTGGGTGGGGTGCTGAAACAAGACAGTGTTCAGCTATTGGTTAGTGTGTGGTAAGCAGCGCTTTATCTCAATGGCTAGCATGTAACATTAAATGTTAGTTATCATTTTTCGTCCCACATTAACTAATCATCTTGTTCTAAGTCATTTATTAAGTCCCCTAATATTTGTTCGGCAATCCTCATGTAAGTATGACAGTACTGTAGCAGGTAGGGAGGAGGGAGTAGAAAAGAGTCACAATATACAGTCCTACCCTTAAGGAAATGAAATGTTTAATGAGGAATCAAGACTAATACAATAAAACAGATTATGTGTAATAAATCAAATATAATTCAATGGAAATTTTTCATGCACTATTTGGTTTGGAAAAGAAAGAAATGAAGGCAAGAGTAGTTCGAAGCTCCTGCCACTAACTTAATCATGTGTGCCAATGACCTGCCTTCACCTCCAATTCAACATGCACAAGTTACAACTTGCTGGCTTCCATCAAAATCGGATCCTTTTTTCAAATGATGGAGCATTACTACTAGGAGTTTCATCATCCTTTATGCCCTCCAAACTGAAAATTGTGGGGTGCTATTTACTGAGCAATTGCTCAATACAGACACTGTGACTTATATGCTACATTTCATCTCTCCTACCATGTATTTTTTTTCACTTTTAACATTTTTGAAATTGAGTGTATTTGATGATCTTTGTCCTCTTACAGTCTCCCTGCTGGGTAGCAGTCTTGATATAGTTGTCATTATTGCACAGCATGAGTTTGGTCATTCCAGCATCTGAATTTGCAGAATCAGGATTGGTGGTTTTAGAAGAATATGGCAGAGGGTATAGTGGTGCACTCTTTTACAAAACAACATTCTTGACACAGAAAAAGTCATTCCATGGAAAATCACATATCAACAACTCTGGTTAAAATTTCTAAATGTAAAAAAAAAAATTAGGTATGCCTACACCAAATTAGTTCACTTATATTTTTCTTTTTACAGACACACTGATGAATATATAATCAAAATCTATACCTACATAAGTCTGAGATAGCCCCTTTAATAAGTGTGAAATGGGAAGTCCTCACTGATAAGAAGTGTCCTAGCTTTTTCCTTAATTGAACATAAAATAATGGTGTATCTTATAACTGATGACATCGTAGATAAAATGCATAAATGTCATATTTCATTTTCCTTAATCCTCTCTATTTGATTTTTTTGCTCAGAAATCATATTTTGTTTTCTTTTTGTTATGTAGCTCAGAGGTGCTCTTTATTCTCTACTATTACCCTCTAAATCCAAGTCCTCATAACTAGAATGAAGCTTGAACCACCTAATTGGATTTTCTACCTCTAGCCTCTCCTGCTTCACATAAATAACAATTAATAATGTCTGACTAATCTTCCCAAGGCATTACTTAGTAACTCACCATTCCACAGAGGCTTATTATATGCCAGGTGTCATCGTTTTGTCATATCCCTTCCTTCTTAGGACCCTACAGTGGATCCATTATCTAAAGACCAAGCTCCCCTCTCTAGTTCTCTGTGCTTCTGCCACCTGGCATCACCATTATTACAAGACCCTGGTTATCCCTGCCATTAATGAAGCACTATGTCCAATATACAGAGCATGCAGTTTTAGCCCCTGAGCCTTTGTTCAGAATAAAGGTCATTGTATCCAACTGGAAAAATACATAGATTGTGTCCTTACTCTGCTGAATGGTGGAAAAACCTAAACCTTGCACTTCCACTTTCATGTCTAGCTTCTATTTGATTAGCTCTTACTAACCTGTTGCTTGGTTTCAGCCTCATGACTCTATTTGGTCCACCTCAGTATTGGCATATCTGATGAATTATTGGTTTGTAACTCTTTTCCTGTGGATACTGGATATGGAGGTGAAAAGGGACTGAGTAAGGGAAAAATGAAATCAAGTATATAAAAATACTTTGCTTAATGCTTAGATTGACACCAGTGCTCTCTCCAAGTCCATTTCCACTCTCTGTTAGTTGAAGGCAAAATTCCTTGGTCTATGACTGTAAAAGGAGCTATGCTGCAATGTTTTAAGTTAAAAAAAACACCAATGTATGTAATATGATAGCTGATTCTGGAGGGTGTACCTGAGGGAAAAAAAGATTAATCTGCTATTTCTTCCTCCTAAAGGGCCTCCAGGTGGTCTGTGAAACCTTCCAGTCAGATTCCATCTCCCCCCAGGCCACCATGTCAGGCTGCCACCGAAACTCCTTTGATGGAAGTCTGTCCTCCCAAACTTCCCAGGAAAGAGGTCCATCGCATTCCAGGTACATGATGTTAAGGGCAAAATGTATCCCCAGTCACCAAAATCTAAACATGCATTTTTGGCTACTTGTATAGTCTCCGTTCCTTAGAATGTGCATATGCATGAGGGATGTATATGCCTGGTCAAGGTATAATGACATTAATAATTCCAGAAGTGTGCTATGAATGGCTCTCACTTAAACAAACTGGAGTGGAAGTGGGAATACATGTCTGAATTGGATAATATTTTTAATATTTAAATACAGAAACTCCAATGATCTATCAAAGGATTATGTTGTGGGGATGCGAAAGGATCTGCTGTAATGTATGAGAATACTTTATACCAGGAGGTCCTGGTATTAACGTGGGTGCTGCTACAGTATTCACAGGGGATTGAAAAATCTGTTCTTTGTAAACATTCCAGCTCTGCCCCTGTTAGCTTGTGTACATGGTGAATTTGCTTAGAAAATGCCTTCCTTAAGTACAAACATTAGTTTACTTCTTCCTACTCTCTGCTGAAATGATGGAGCCTGGATTCATGAGGTGTGCCTTTATACCCAACCGGAAGCGCCACCTACTGAGTGAGAGACCCTGAGACCATTTATATTTCTCCGTTTTCAAAGGAGGCTACTGTCTAGTGCAGTGATGGCGAATCTATGACACGCGTGTCAGAGGTGACACATGAACTCATGTTTTGGGTTGATTTTTCTCTGTTAAATGGCATTTAAATATATAAAATAAATATCAAACATATAAGTCTTTGTTTTATTATGGTTGCAAATATCAAAAAATTTCTATATGTGACACGGCACCAGAGTTAAGTTAGGGTTTTTCAAAATGCTGACATGCCGAGCTCAAAAGGTTCGCCATCACTGGTCTAGTGGATATTATTTTTTTTAAAGTATTTTAAAAATAGTTTCATAGCCCAGCCGGGTGTAGCTCAGCAGTTGAGCGTCGACCCAAGAACCAAGAGGTTGCCGGTTTGATTCCTGGTCAGGGCACATGCCCAGGTTGCGCTTGATCCCCAATGGGGGGCATGCAGGAGGCAGCCAATCAATGATTCTCTCTCATCATTGATGTTTCTATCTCTCTCTCCCTCTCCCTTCCTCTCTGACATCAATGAAAATATATTTTAAGAAGATGGTTTTATATACCACAAAATTCACCCATTTACATGTATAATTTAATTATTTTTTTTTGCAAATTTACAGAATTGTGTAAATTTCTCACTGATCTCATTTGAGAACATTGCTATCTCCCCAAAATATCCCTGTGCCCATGTTCAGTCACTCCCATTCCCACACCCTACTCTAGATGATTACTTAGTATACTTTATGTCTCTCTATAGTTGCATTTCTGGACATTTCAAATAGATGGAATTATATTTTTGCATATGGCTTCCTTCATTTAGATAATATTTTAGAGGTTCATTCACATCATAACAAATAGTACATTGCTTTTTATTTATTTATTTTATTTATTTATTTATTTATTTATTTTAAAATATAGTTTATTGATTTTTTACAGAAAGGAAGGGAGAGGGATAGAGAGTTAGAAACATCTATGAGAGCGAAACATCAATCAGCTGCCTCCTGCACACTCCCCACTGGGGATGTGCCCGCAACCAAGGTACATGCCCTTGACCGGAATCGAACCTGGGACCCTTGAGTCCGCAGGCAGATGCTCTACCACTGAACCAAACCAGTGAGGGCTACATTGCTTTTTATTGCTGAATAGTATTATATTGCATAGACATATTTCATTTTGTTTATTCATCAGTTGATAGATATTTGGGTTGTGTTGACTTTTTACCTATTATGAATAATGCTGCTATGAATAATCACATATAAGTGTTGGGTGGCCATGTTTTCAATTCTGTTGGGTAGATTCCTAGGAATTTCAGTTCTTCTGGGTTGTATGGTAAATTTATGTTTCACTTTTAAAGAAACTGCTAAACAGCTTTTCAAAATGGCTGCACCATCTTATGTTCCCATTAAAAATGAGTGAGTTCATCTTTTCTTTTTATCCTTGTGTCAGAGTGTGCAGCCACTCTACAGGGTCTGAAGTGGGAACTGATTGTGGTTTTAATTTATATTTCCCTAATGACAAATAATATTCAGTATATTTTATGTGCTTCTTATCTATTTGCATATCCTCTTTAGCAAAATGTCTACTATTCAGATCTGTTGCCTATGTTTTAACTGGGTTGTTTGTCTTCTTACTGGATTATAAGAGTTCTTATATTTTCTGGATAAAAATCCTTTATAAAAAACAACAACACACAAACACAGATGATTCACAAATATTTCCTGTCAGTATTAGCTTGTTATTTTATTTGGTAATTTTTTTAATGATCGATTGATGGTGATCCAAACCAGGCTTATGGCACCAAACCAGGCTACATGGGTGCAATATTGTATGAAGATTTCTTAGAATTGTTGAAAGCATAGAGCCATATGAATATAATTGCTTTTAAACCAAAAAACCAGTATGTAGTACTTTAAAAAAGTAATATATAGATAGTTATTTATCATCATATCTTTATTTTGAACTTTAAAAGCAAATGAGCTAGTTGAATGATCTTTTGCTGGTTGAGAATGTGAATTTTTTTAACAGCAACTTTAGTTGTGTAAGCAGAGATTGTGTTTATTCACATGATTTACTGCACCAGGTCAACAGTGGTGATGAGCACTTCACATCATTTTTAATGTGGAAGGAACATGAAGGGTAACAATCAGATCTGATGCACCAACAACATTTTAACCACTGAAACACTCTCAGCAATGTGTAGGCTTGCCTTCCCCCTCTCCTCTCTTGCCGTTTCTTTTCACATTTATGCTTTACTCTGCTGAGTTATTTAGAGTTCCTTAAATGCTCCATGTTCACTTTCAAATTCTAACTTTGGAACAGTCTTTTCCTCATGTAATATTGCTTTTTCTCCTTTCATCTAATGATGATCCTTCAGGATGCAACTCAAGAATCAGCCTATTAAAAATACTGTAAGCTCTCCAGTTTGAGCTGTGTTCCTTTTTCATGCAATCTGTATATAATGTCTAAAATAAAAGTAATACTATTTGCCTAGGTTCCCCAATTAAAACAGAAGCCCGTTGAGGACAGCAGCAGTAATTCACTCCTCCTCAGAGGAGCAAACATTGTCTGGTCCATCCGTATAGACTAATGAATTATTTTGCACAGGCACCTTCTATTGGTTATGTGTTTTGCATTTTACCAAAGTACATGGTTGCTGCCCATTGAAAGTCTAGATATGGTGATTCTGAAATACCTCAGGCAAGATGATCCTTTGTTAGGATAAACAAAAGGAGATGCTGAGGTTTATTATCCTTTTCCCTGCCAATATCTACACGTCACTCAAGGTGCAGCTTAAAGGGCACATACTCACCAGGAACCCTTTTACAACCCTTCCTCCATAGTCCCTTATCACTTTCTTAGAACTTCTATTTATCATATATTTGATTCTGCATGTATTATATTTAGTTATTATGTGTCCATTGCCAAACTAGATTATAAACCCCTTGAGAAGAGATAGCTTATTTTATTTCTTCAGTGCTCTTAATTAGGAAGTCATTTCTTAATTTTAGCATTATTTCCCATCTGGAGGGGCTGAGAATTCTCAAAATCATTAAGTCCCAGCTCATTAGTCTTTAACGGGTCTTTGTTTAGTTCATGTATCTTCTTTCTCAACTTGATAAGTAGCAAGAAGAAATCAGAAAGCACTTTCAACCCTTTCTCTGGAAATCTCCTTAGTTAGATCACCGAGTTTGTTAAACACATTTCTTTAACTGGGCTTTTAAGACTGCTTTCTAGCTCACTGCACTGCTGGCCAGATGCTCTTCCCCATCTGGGCCTCTCCATAGGGCTGCTCGTGACACAGCTGGCTTTCTCAAAAACACAGTATCTCAGAAAGAGAAAGAGCAACCAAGATAAATGCTTTAGTGTCTTTTATAACCTAATACCCAAGGAGACATACGATCACTTCCACTATATTCCATGGCCTGCTCCAACCAACCCTGGTAGAGTGAGAGGGAACTATATGAAGGTGTGACTACCAAGAGGAAGGGATCATTGGTATTTTGGAGGCTGGCTGCAACCAAAAGTAATGATGGTGTCACTATCATTTTATATATGATAATTATTATGACTATTTCTGTACATGTTCCTATTAGTTATAGAGTATCCTCATATTCCTCCTTTACTAATTCTGTCCTACACAAATTCCAAAATGTTTTATGCATAAGGAATTTCTCACCTCAAATACTATGCTTCTGTCTGACTTTTAAAAATTATTAAAAACAATATCAGGGTGAAATCTTGAGGCCATAGAATATCCAGGAGGCTATATTTCTTACATTATTTTTCTCAACCACAGAGAGCAGTGGAAGTTTGCAAATACAAATAGCACATCACATTTTTTTTTCTTTGATAAAATTAAGTGTTAATGGCTCCAATCTGATTTGGCTATAAAGGCAAAGGCTACTATAGTGTCCAAGGTTTCCACTTCCTGGAAGGACACTGTTTTTTTCTCACCTGTGATATTGTTGGACATCTACATATATATGCATTGTTTGACACATGTATGTGTGAATTATATGTAAATTGGTGACACTTTAGAAGAATGAATTAGGCCTTTTCCCTGCCTAGCAGCAGTGATTGGTTGCCAGGGAAACAATGCCCAAGGTAGACCTTTCAGAAAATGCTAATGTTAATATATCTTAGTTGGAAGAATTCATGTATTAATCCAAAATGGAAAGAACTTTGATAACAAAGCAATGCAAATATCCTAGGAAAAAAGCTGTCTGCTTGTATCAAACAAATCCAATTTATTATCTCTTTTGCTCCAACCTTGACTGAACTGAACAGCACTCTTCCCTGAACTCAGCAATCAATGAACAGGTAGCCAGTTTGTTAAAATTAATATGAGATTTCATCTTTAATTAGCATATGCATAGACTTAATTTCTGCTTCATTAAATACTGCACAGGGTCAAGACTGATTTCCAGAGTTCTCTGACTCCATAGATTATTTCTGGAATGCTTTTCTGCTTTGGATGACCTCTACCAGCATCTCCAACCCGAGTTACTAATAACTTAGCTTCCTGAAGCCACAATTAGTTGGAAAATAGATTAAAACAACACTTGCCTTTTCAACAGTCGTTTTTTGGTCACAATGTGTTATTTATTCTATGCATATAAAAATATATGTTAATTATAGCCTATAACGATTTAAAAGATATAAAATATTTATTTGAAAATAAAAATCATCCATGAGGTCATTAGGTAGATACAAACATCATTATTTTTTTCTATGTACTCCTCTTTATTATTTTTACATATACCATTTAGAATAAAAGGTTCAAAAAATTTTATTTTTCATTTTTTCCTACAAAGTCATTTATACAATCATAGGATATTAGAGTTGGAAAGGACATTTCTACCGTATACACTAAACTGTCCCCATACCATCTTTATCCAGTTTTTTTAATTTTTTTATTTTTTAAATTCTTACCTGAGGATATTTTTTTCCATTGATTTCTAGAGAAAGAGAGGAAGAGAGAGAAGAGAGAGAGAGAGAGAGAGAGAGAGAGAGAAACATCGATGTGAGAGAGATTCATCCATTGGTTGCCTCCCGTACACCCCCATCTGGGCTGGAAAACCTGCAACCAAGTATGTGCCCTTGACTGAGAACTGAACCTGCAAACTTTTGGTCCACAGGCCAACTCTCTAATTACTGAGCTTCTTTATCTAGTTTTGTATTTTTCCCCCTCAAAAGTTTATTAGATAGATGGTTAATGTTAACGAAAATGACTTTTTAGTAGTGAAACATTAGCTACTTCTAATAATGCTATCTTAAATTATAAAAATATATTTATGATCATCTTTGTTTTTTATTGATTACTCACTCCAGTATATCTTATACTTTAAGCAAAATAAACTAGTGTTTGAATAACAACCAATATGAAGTTTATAAATATTTGCTACAGAATACCCTTTTATATTCATTGTTGTTTCAAATGGAGTCTCTTTAAATATTAAGCAATTGAAATGTAAATTTATTTACAAATTTTAATTATTGAAGTTACTGACATGTTTTTAATGTCAATTACAGCTTTATATCGGTGAAGCCTTGCTATTGTGAAGTTCACCATCACTGAACCGACATACTCTGTTAGGAAGTAGTGAATGACTATGGGACTCAACTGCACAGTTAGAATTACTTACACTCAAATAAATTTTGCGTGTAGAGAAAGTCAGAAATATAATCAGCTGGCACCCTCGGGGACAAAACTGCCAACATATCATTCCAGTTAGTGTTTCCATATAGGAATTGTTTTGGATGTTGGTTTCAAAGTACAAAGCCCAAGCTTTACATGTTTTTTTTTTTAGAGCAATTGTCCTCTAATCTTATTAAGATTATTTATTTTCATTACTTGGAGATGTTGTTTAAAATAAAGATTTCTGGGTTCTGTCCTCAGCAATTCTGGTAAGTCCGGAGTCTGCATTTTGAACAGCTTTTGTCCTCCCTGTCGCCCTTGTAATTCTCATGGAAGTAGTCCATTGGCATCTCATTATATGGAACACTGCCCTAGGGATTTAATAAAATTTATGCAACTCCCTAAATTACTAACTAGAAATATTTGGGGACACAGAGGTGTAGGGCAGAAAGTAAAAGGATAAAGACATCTAATACAATGGGGGATAAATAATTCTGTTGAACAGCTTCTTAGTCCAGAAAACAACAGTTTTCACAGGCTCTTACAATAAGTCAGATGATTGCCACAAATCCCGGAAGAACCTAAAATTACCCAGCTGGTAGCCAGCCAACCTCATACTTTGTCTTTCTTTATAAAGTCAAGAGTATATTTCTGGGGGAAAAAATCTCATTATTCTAGGTATAAAGGATAGGCTGAGAGGAGTGGGTTAGTCCATGCATTTTTAAACATGGGATGGGGTGGGAGGGAAGAGTGGTAAAGGCCTCTTTAAAAAAAAAACAACTGGTAGAAATGAGAAGCAAGGTTATTTTCCATCAAACTGGGCTTCAGGATATAATCAGTCAGGAAACAGGTCACACTTAGGTAATTTGTGAAGCGATCAAAATAGGTTGTGTCATGGGCAAGGGCATCCCTGAAAGGAGCCACTCACACACATTTGTGTCTTTCCACAATGCCAGGTTTATTAGGGGAAACCTCCCCAATAAGCCAATAGAGTCACCCGCAGGTTATACACAGAGGAAGAGGAGCCTACCTGATAGAAGTGAGCAGAATGAACCTCCAGAACAAAGTCCCAGTCAGGGGGGTATTCACAGATGGAAAGGTGGACATTGGCCTCAAGTGTGGCAGCTGTAGTGGCAGATCTTGTCCAGTGGAGTGGAAGTCCAGCAGGGCTCTGAGCATGCCCCATGGTATGGCCAAGCTTAAGCGTTGGATGGTTAAAGCTTTGAGTTTTTATAGCTCTTCACAAGGGGTGAAGGTCCCATTCCGTCGATGTCCGGATAGAGTCCTTATCATGTGTCCAGACTTGTGCTTTCGGGTGTTCAGATCCCTCCTAGGAGCGTTACTGTAACACCCCATTGCCTTAGTCTTGACATAGCACTTGACCTAATTGCCATAGCTGACAGTGACTCCATATTGGACTGTCAAAGGTGTCCAGAAAGTCTGTCCTGCTCTTGCTCTGTTCAGGTGGTTTACAAAAGTTTGGGCAGGATGTAGGGAACCACAAGAGCTAGTGCAGTTCTCTAGGGATCATGGATGGGGCCAGCAGGAGGCCTAGGAGCTCAAGGCCTGAAGGGACAGAGGAAGTGAGCAGTTGTGAAGAACTCTATGGAGGGAATGATTAACAAGATCTGCAACCATCAGTAGTCACAGTTCTTTTCGCCCCCCTAGATCACAGTGCCGTCCCTAGGCAAATCTCTGGGAGGGTGGAGCCTTCTGAAAGAAATCCTGGTCCTTTTGCCTTCCTATTTCCTGGGAGCCTCCTCTTGCCAGATTCAACCAGGAGCCAGAGACTCCTGCGTAGAGTCCATATGAACCAATCTTCCAGGACAGCAAGGTAGTGAAGGTAGAGTGAATGGGGTCAGGGAGTGGGGGTTGGAGGCAAATGAAAAATATCCTGCCCGGGATAGAAACCTTAATTTTGATTCTAACCCTTTATGCTTCTTATGAAAACTCAGCAACTCACAAAATTCTGAGACTCAGCCTTTTTATTAAAATGATTTCATAATAAAAAGTTAGATAATAAATACTGTGGAAAAGCAGACATAGCACATCATCCAGGGGCTAATGAGACAAATTTGTGTAAAAATATATGTATATTAAATTCAATATGATAATTTGTATCTTATTAGTATATTTATTTGGTGATTATTTTTATGATTGCCATTTTTATTTATATCTTCCATATTATTTTGGGCTGTTTACTTACTCAGCTTTTTATGAGTTTTTTTCTTTTATTCTCTGCCTATTAATTGATTAATGAGCTTTCTCCGATCTCCATTTGTCTTTTATTGGAAGAAAACTTTCTATTTTTATTAAATGGTTACCATGGAAAGTGTAGCATATTTACTTGTATATTGAAAAGCAGAACTAAACAGAACCCCAGTGCTTCAGCTCCAATCACTCTCTGCCTTATTATATGTTGGATACAGCCGTGAAACCATCTCCACAGCCAAATAGATCTATCCTTCACCCTCCAAAAGTTTGCTAGTGCCTCTTTGTAATTTTCCCCTTCCTTATTGTTAGGCCCTTGCCGAAAGGAGCCAGGCCAAGAGACGTTGTGAGAGTTTAAGAAATGTTATTACATTCTCTCACAGTGGGCTGAGACCAGTGTGTCAGTGTCAGCCCTGAGGGGGTGGTTAGGTTCTCTTATATAGGGTAGAAGTATGCAATATAGGGTCAGGGGGAGTGCATGAGTCAGTCAAGGGAAGAGAGTGCAGAGGGTGGTCAAGCAAAGGGGAATTCATCTTATCTTGCTTCTGCAGGTGCCAGCCATCTGCTCCAAGCTATGGGAAGAGGCTTATAACAATATTAGAGGCCTGGTGCACCCCCCTGGTGGGGGGGTCCCTTGGCCTGGCCTGCGGAATCGGGCTGAAACCGGCTCTTTGAGATCTCCAGAGGGGTCCCAGATTGTGAGAGGGCACAGGCAGGCCGATGGACCCCACCGGTGCATGATCGGGGTCGGGGAGGTACGTGGGAGGTTGGCCAGCCTGGGAGGGACCACGGGGAGCTCCAGGGTGTGTACGGCCCATTTCACTCAGTCAAATCGGCTGGACCCCAGCATCAAGCTAACATACCAGTCAGAGTGTCTGTCCCCTGGTGGTTAGTGCACGCCATAGCGACTGGTCAACCAGTCGACTGTCTGCCCCCGGTGGTTAGCGCACATCATAGGGAGCGGTTGAGTGGCCTTAGCATATTATTAACTTATTACACTTTGATTGGTTGAACGGATGACCAGATGACCAGACACTTAGCATATTTGGCTTTTATTATATAGGATATACACCAAGTGGCTTGGGTATCAGGGTTCTCTCCTGTGAGTTTTCCATTGATTATTCAGGAAGCCTTGCCATATTTCAGTTGTAATTCCAGGTTGTTCCTGAGAGCATGGCCATGCAGCATCCTCTTACTCTAACACCATTTTTTCAACAAGGTCTTTAAAAAAATAGCTTTATCAAGATATTATTGATATATATAAACTGCACATATTTGAAGTGTACTATTGATAAATTTTAGCATATGTCTATACCTGTGAAATATGAAAACAAAGATAGTAAACATAGGCATCACTCCCCCAAAAGGTTCCCTCTGTCCTTTTGTAAATCTTTCCCCATCCACAGGCAACCACTGATATGCTTTCTGTCACATAAATTAATTTGAATTTTTTAAAAATTTTATATAAATTAAAACATACTCTTTTGGGGGGGGCAGCTTTTTAAATTCAGCATGATTATTGTATATATCAATAGTTCTCTGTCTTTTATTGCTTAGCAGTAGTCCAGTGAAGGGACAGGAGGGTCCAAGATCCACTGCGGGTTCTTGACTTTACACAAGAAAGAGTTCAAATGTGAGCCAGCATATGGTTTCACGGGAAAGTGAGTTTATTAGTGAAGCAGTGAGACAAAGAACAGGCTACTCCATAGAAAGAGCAGCCTCCCTTAAGCAGAATTTACTTCCTTTATTGAGGTTCATTTAATTGGGAATTCAGTAAGGGGGAGGAATATTCAGGATTTTCCTGGGAAAGGAGTAGAGATTTCTCAGAGGAGCTCTGTAGGCCTTTTTGTGTCTGGATAGAGGCTTTCCATTTCCATCATGGTGGCATGGGGTGTGTTGTTTACCACACTGATGTATTATAGTGAAGCAAGGGGGTGACCTTTAGGTGAAATGAGTAGCCATGTGGGGATCCAGCTGCTCTCTGCCTGTTCTTAGCCATATTTCTGGTGGGTATGTGGTCTTACTTCTTGACAGTTCCTGTAGCTTTTTTGGTTTGTGTTTATTCTGCCACATATTCACCTGTTGATGGACATTTGTGTTGTTTTAAATTTGAGACCATTAGATTGTTATAAAGTTCTTTTCTACTCAGTGTTTATAAAAAATTTTGCCAAGCCCTAGCCAGTTTGGCTCAATGGATAGAGTCTGTGGACTGAAGGGTCCTGGGTTTGATTCCAGTCAAG
Organism: Myotis davidii; assembly: GCF_000327345.1. Taxonomy (NCBI): domain Eukaryota; kingdom Metazoa; phylum Chordata; class Mammalia; order Chiroptera; family Vespertilionidae; genus Myotis; species Myotis davidii. The sequence continues at coordinate 6,290,777 of NW_006383015.1, read as the reverse complement.
GGCACATGCCTGGGTTGCAGTCTCGATCCCCCGGCCGGGGGGAGGGGTGGTGGCGGTGGGGAGTAGGGAGGAGCAGTGTGTGCAGGAGACAGCCGATCAATGATTCTCTCTCATCACTGATGTTTCTATCTCTCCTCCCTTCCTCTCTGAAATCAATAAAAAACATATTTAAAAAAAAATAGCCAAAATGTTTTTCTAGTAGTGTTAGGGTTTCATATTTTTACATTTAAATCTTAATATACCTTGATTTATTTGGGGAATAAAATATGCTAATTAAGATGGGCCTAATTAAATTTTTCAGAGAAGTATATTATGATAATATTATATATTTTATTATATATACTAGAGGACATTCGTGCACTGGGGAACAGAGGGGGGGCGGTCCTCAGCCCAGCCTGCACCCTCTCATAGTTCGGGACCCCTCACTCCTTACCACCCGCCTGCAGCAGAGGCGGGAGAGGCTCCTGCCACTGCCACAGCACTCACCAGCTGTGAGCCCAGCTTCTGGCTGAGCGGTGCTCCCCCTGTGGGAGTGCACTGGCCACCAGGGGGCATCTCCTGAGTTAAGCATCTGCCTCCTGGTGGTCAATGTGCATCATAGCGACTGGTTGCTGTTCGGTTGATTTGCATATTTAGGTTTTATTATATAGGAATATAGTATCCTTTGCACTAATTTGATGTGTGATCTTTTTATATATTAAATGTTTATACATATTTGAATTTTTTATAGTTCCATATTGTATACCATTGAACTCTTATCTATTCCTAAATTAGTACTACATTGGTTAAATATATCGTTGTGAACAGATTATTATCTGGCAATTTATACTCTTTACACTCTTGTTTAAACCTTTCTTAATTACTTTCAAATTTTTATTCATCCATCCAGTTAAATTTTAGAACAGTATTATTGATGTATAAGAGATAAATCCCTTTGAAATTTTGGTTGGAATTTATGATGTTGTTATTTATAATAAATCTATATTTAGCCTTTGTGCCAAGAGCGTCTAAAACCCTTAGAATTTCCTACGTGATGAGTGATGCTAAGGGAACATTTGGAATGCAGCTAAGACTTGGGGTTGGTTTCCAGGAGAACCAACCATGTGATTAGAGGGTGGGAACTTTCTGTCTTTTAGAAGAGTTTGAGTAGAGGAGTGGAAGGAGAGAAAAAGCAAGGAGAGTAGGAGGATACCTCATCTCGATTGATGAGAAGTGATTGGAGGCGTGATCTACGGGATTTCTGATGAATTGAAAGTTGCCATGAAGCTGATGTCCAGAGTATTCTAGCTCCCTGGCAAAAGGATGAACTCCAGCATAACATACCAGTATATGCTGATTGTGATATAGGAATTTTTAGGGGTGAAATAGGCAGGTTTAGGAAATTTTAAAAATTAAGGGTCCAAGGAAAAAACACCAGGCGACAGAGCAGAGGTTATATTTCCATAAGACAAGGGAGCTGGGAGAAGGTACATTTCCATAACAAAAGGGAATCCGGGTGCAGTTACATTTCCATAAGGCAAGGAAGAGGCAACAGCTATATTTCCATAAAAAGATCTATATTTACAAAATAAAGGAGGCAGAAAGCCCAGAGGGAATGGGAGAACAATGAGGGAGGAGGGCCTCACACATCCCAAGTGCTGCTTGACCCTTGAGCTCAGGAGTTGCTATAGTGACCAAATCAAAGGGAGTATTGACCAATCAGAGGGGATATCAGGACACAAGAACTGCAGCCTTTATAAAGGGGGGGGGCGGACCTTGGTGGGACTCTTTCCTCCTCCCTGAGTGGCAGTCTGTGCTGTGAGATTTTTTCCTCTTCCCCTTCCCCACGTGGGAGTCTGTACTTGTTCTTCAATTAAGTTTCCACCTTTGCTATACTATCTTCCATCTGTGGATTCATTCTTTGACTCCGATGGACAAAGAATCTGGGGAACCATCCTGCCCAGGGGAACACTGTGTGTTCCAGTGCAAAAGTCCCATATCAAATGTAGAAAGTTTCTCTTCTTCATGTGACTGCCAACTCAGTTACATAAATAGTATTGTAGCACATGATGTGATTGAATTTTAACATAGTTTGCCACTTATCAACTAAAATATTCAAGCATATTGTTTAGATGACAAGATATCACTGACATTCAAAACCACTGTGTACAGAGGCAGTTGTTCCTCAGCAGGCTGTACAATGGTACTGAGAGTAGAAATAGTGAAGTGTAACATGTGCTTTGATCAGGAAGTAGAGAGGCTGTGAAAATGATTCACAGGGCACCTGTCCTGATCTGGGTTTGTATAGTTAAAACTTTTTACTGCAACCCAAAGTAAAAAATACATTTTATTCGTGTTAGGCAAAATGTTTCTGGGTATTAAAGTGACAGAGCCATCTTAGGAAGCAAACCAGTTCACCCAGGGAGAGATGAAGGGAATATTCCATTTTTTTTTTTCTGTTAACCATTTGCTTTTTTCTTTTACTTTTTATTGTTGAAAGTATTACATAGGTTGCCCTCCTCCCTTTTTTAAAATATATTTTTATTGATTTTAAAGAGGGAGAGAGAAGTAGAAACATCAGTAACGAGAGAGAATCATTGATTGGCTGCCTCCTGCACTCCCTCTATAGGGGATCAAGCCCACAACCCAGGCATGTGCCCTGACCAGGAATCGAACCATGACCTCCTGGTTCATAGGTCGACACTCAACCACTGAACCTCACCAGCTGGGCTGAAGGGAATAGTCTGGCGTGGATAAGTGGGCCCATGACCTGTTTACTGCTTTGGATTTACAGCTTTAACAATCATGGGACACTTAGTTGATGGAATTCTGGAGTTGCCGGCCTCTTTTTTCCATTTCTCAGTTAAAAATGAAATTTGTCCCAAGGACTTAGGATTCATGACAAAGATGTGAGGTGAAACAAAAGTTTCACCAACCAGATAAATCCTTACTTAATTTGTTGTGTCTGATGGTTTTTATTTTAGTTAACTTTTTAATAGCAGTCACAACCTTTTGAATTAATCTCTTGGACCAATAATAAATTATAACCTTCAATTTAAAAAGTATGGTTTGGGGAAGTTTAGGAAAATTTCTCTGAATCTAAGTGGCTGTGTTTTTCCTTAAGCTCTTCATGTGTGGGTAGCACCATTTGCTAGTTGATAGCACTTTTGTATTATCTAACTTAGGAAGAAATTATACTTGGCAGTTAAGTTTAGATTTAAGATTGCATATTTGATCCCAGGAGTTCTAAATTTATAATTTGTTATTTATTGTCTGTAATTTTTCTCAGGACCATGTGTTCCTCAAGGCAAGGAAGTTAAATTTACGTTCTTACCTTCATATCCCCTAAGATGATGTATTATGTTGAGTAATTGCTAAAAACCGTTTTGTAGCACAATTAAAGTAATGGCTAAGTAATGAATAGGTCATGTGTTTAAATTGAATAATAGAACTCCAGAACCTTGAAATCTCAAGATTTTAAAAATTAGTTTGGCTATCTTACATAAATTGAGTTTTCAAAATGTTTTTATTTTCTTCATAGTATAACTTTTGTGTGTTTTTTGTACTTTGCAGTTTCCATGTGTTTTTATATCATACTAGAGGCCCAGTGCACAAAATTTGTGCATGGGTTGGGTCCCTAGGCCTGGCCAGCAATCAGGACCAATCAGGGCCTTCTGGCTGCCAGCTGGGGCCATCCTTTGTTCCGCACTGTCCCCTGGTGGTCAGCACATTACATAGCGAACAATTGAACTCCGAGTCTCTCGGTCGAACTCCCAAGGGGACACATTGCATATTAGCCTTTTATATATATAGATTATGACAATTGAAATTAAAATAGCCCAATTAAGCACACATTCCTGTTTCTATTGTGCTAAAAGTCAAACCTGATAGCTCAGTTTAATAAGAGAGACATCATGATCTGAGCCTCATCTGTGTCTATAGATTCTCCTCATTGTCTACCACCCAAATTACTAGCTATATCAATTCCCTGTGATTTTCCCTAATTCATGATATTTTAAAAACTCCATACCTTTGTAGGCATTGTTCCCTCTGACTGAAGTGCCATCCACCCTCCTGCCCAATCCTCAACTTTGCTTGAATAATTTATACCTCTCTCCATGTTTCAACTTCCTGGCAATGTCTAGCAAAAGTGGAATGAGACCAGTCTGGAGGATATTAGAGTAACCAGTAAATTAAGTGAATGAATAAATGAAAAAATGAGAAAAGAAGAGCTAAAAGCCATGTGCCGCCCTTTGGAATGTATGACTGCCAATGTAATCATCTTTCTGCCATGAACAGGGTCTCTCTTGTGATACCTCCATGCCAAAGGTCCCGCTATGCCACCTACTTTGATGTTGCTGTTCTTCGCTGCCTACTCCAGCCCCACTGGTCTGAGGAAGGCACTCAGTGGTCTCTGATGTATTATCTACAAAGGCTGAGACACATGTTGGAAGAGAAGCCAGAAAAGCTCCCAGAGCCAGATATCCCCCTCCTGCCCAGACCCAGGAGCAGCTCAATGGTGGCAGCAGCCCCCTCACTGGTGAACACCCACAAAACCCAAGTAAGAGAGACTTGGTTCACTGTCATTTGAATCAATAACTGTGGTTATAACAGATTCTCTTTTTCTTCTGTGTATCCAGCGCCTACTTATCCCAGTGCTGAATATTTGGCTGGTGGTTACTGTGATGCTACTAACCTTTCTCTTGCATCTTTTACGGTTGGACCCCTTGGCTGGTCTTTAGCATTTAATTTCCCATTCAAAGAAGTGCTATCTCAATTTCCTTTTCCCACACTAATCTAGAGTAAGCCTCCGTTGATCCAAAATAATGGAAAATTGGGTCTTAGATAATCAAAGCACTACTTAATAGAGACTTCACACATATAATATGTTAGTTACCAATATTATAAAATGTGTGATGCTAGAGTTTTACTTATGATTTAACCTCTTTTCCACATTTCAAAAGTATCTAGTGCCTCAGCGTCATCATTAGGAATATTGTTTTCTGATATATAGTCTTGTTATTTATTATAGACTAGAGGCCCGGTGCACAAATTCGTACACAAGTGGGGTCCCTCGGCCTGGCCTGCAGGGATCTGGTGGAAACCAGCTCTCCAACATCCCCCAAGGGGTCCTGGAATGTGAGAGAGTGGTTCTCGGGTGATGCACCCTAGAATCAGGCTCCCTCCTCTCTGGTTCCAGGTGCATCACCCGAAAACGGCAGCTGCCAAGTCACCGCAGCTTGGCAGCTCTTGCGTTGAGCATCTGCCCCCTGGTGGTCAGTGCATGTCATAGCTACTGGTCAGAAAGTCCAACAGTCAGACAGTCACTTAGGTTTTTATATAAATACTAGAGGCCTGTTGCACAAAGAGATTTGTGCAACAGACCTTCCCTTCCCTTGGCTGCTGGTACCAGTTTTCCTCTGGCACCTAGGACCCAGGCCTTCGCTCTGGCTGGGCTCCGGCCAGAGCCCCCCACTTCCCACCAAAGCTGTCAGGCTTCGTGGCTCCACTGATCCTGGGGGCGTGAGGCCTCCGGGCTCTGCTGATCCCGGGGGCATGAGACCTCGTGGCTCCGCTGATCCCGGGGGCATGAGACCTCGTGGCTCCACTGATCCCAGGGCCATGAGGCCTCGTGGCTCCTCTGACCCCGGGGGCATGAGGCCTCCTGGCTCCTCTGATCCTGGGGCATTGAGGCCTCGCTGCTCGGCAGGCTTCGGGTATGTTTGGCTTCGCTCCACCCCTTGGAGCCTAGTATGCAAATTTACTGCCATCTTTCTTGGTGGTTAATTTGCATACCACCCTGATTAGCCAATGGGAAGCGTAGCAAATGTACGGTCAATTACCCTTTTTGTCTTTTATTAGATAGGATAGATGATTGGAGTAGTAAACTGAATGTAATGTTGGGATGACATCCCCTGAAAATCACTTTTTGGTAAATTAATGTCCTTATAGCAGCTTGAACACTTACTCTGCCCCTCTTTCTCATCCACATCATGTATTGAATACATGAAGAAAAATGTGATTAGCGGAGTGTCCCAGTTATTTGGGTTTACTTAAATGTGAATTGGCTGTGTCTGAAAAACATCTGCATGTTCTGAAAATAAGCATAAGCAATACAATATCAGGGAGAAAAGGAAATAGATTCTGTTTTAGTAGTAGCTGATTATGCACAAAGTAAATATCTCTTTTGGTGAATCATTGAATAGAAAGCCGCTTTTTTTAATAATAAGAGAAAAAGATACCTATGCCATCCTTATTTTCTTAGCTTTCCTGGAGCTTCATAGTCTCACTGGGGAAAACTCCAAACAGAAGTTATAATTAATATGAAATATATCTCCTCAGTAGCAGGATTTGGATTCTGAAAGTCTGGATACAAGTTAAATATTTCATAGATATCAACACAGGAGGCATATTTCTACTAAAAATATATCTCAGTAAGAAAGTACCCTAACTTTCTTATATATAATAAAGTAATAAAACCCTATTATATATATATATATATATATAATAAAACCCTAATAATGCAAATCAACCAAGCGGCAAAACAACCAATTGCTATGACGCACACTGACCACCGGGGGCAGACGCTCAATGCAGGAGCTGCCCCCTGGTGGTCAGTGCACTCCCACACGGGGAGCACCACTTAGCTAGAAGCCAAGCTTACGGCTGGTGAGTGCAGCGGCGGTGATGGGAGCCTCTCCTGCCTCTGCTGCAGGTTAGCAGTAAGGAGCGAGGGGTCCCGGACTGTGAGAGCCCCAGACCGTGAGAGGGCACAGGCTGGGCTGAGGGACTCTCCCCCCACCAGTGCATGATTTTCATGCACCGGGACTCTAATTTAGATATAAAGCCCTAAGTCGTTAGTCATTAGTCGTTAGTCATAACCTTTGTTATCTATTAAGGATCTCACCATGAAGTGTAATGAAGATGAAAAATCTCTCAGTCCTGAGGCCTTTTCCAAGGTGTCCTTGACCAATCTGCGTAGGTCTGCAGTCCCAGATCTTTCTTCTGACCTTGGCATGAACATTTTTAAGAAGGTGAGTAGAGCCACTTACCCTATTGATATTTTGGTAATAAAAAAATTCATTAGGTGCTTCTAACCATGCTGCTGTATGGGTGGGGTGGGAAAGGACCCCGGGGAACGAAAGTCATCTCCCAGTTTAATCGGTTAACTGCCATGCATCCAAAATGGAAACCATCCCCACACGCCACAATATTTTGAATTTAATTTAAAAACTCATCTGACTCTGGAGTTGAATAAAGGATGCCATCTTCTTCTTGCGAGGTGCTTGGTTCAATTACTTCTTTATCTGATGCCATTTATGGGGATTGAATTTTATTTGCACAATATATTACAATGATAAATTCAACAATAGAATAATGATAATTTTCAATTCTACAGAAATATCAAAAGCGAGCACGAAATAAAAATAAACAGTCGACACAAAAAGCCCCCAAAACACTAAATTTTGTTAATGCGCCAAAGACGAAATCTGTAAATAAATGAAGAATACACACCATGTTTACCATTTTAGGCGTGAAATTCATGATAACACAAACAAATCTCAAGTGTTGCAGTGTTTATCTCTCGCGCATCTGAGTGGCAGCCCTATATATCGATACTGGAATTTCTTCCATATGCGCTGGAATATTTACGAATTTAAGTTACCGTGATTTTCTTTACAAACCCAGAGATGTCACTGACAAGTCTAATTTTAAAACTGGGTGACCAGAGTTGATAAGCGAGGTTTGCGGCTCTACGAGTAGATGCATGTGGCGTGTGGGGAAGGTCCGCCGCTTGTGTCTATAGATGCTTATGGCAAACAAAGGGTTAACACTGGCTTGCAGCATCACCTCTGTGTGCATGCTGATGTGGCTGGTCCAGGGACCACACTTGGAGAAAAACTTTTCTAATCGACCCAGCAAAAACCCCAGGGAACATGCTTCCTTTTTCATTCCTTTC
>NW_006383015.1:6256121-6264421 GCF_000327345.1 Myotis davidii | reverse complement strand
GGGGGCAGGCCCAGCCACTCACTGACTAGTGCCATTCCCTGATTGGCCTGTGGGTCGCCTCCTGCAGAGGGAGGCCAGACAGCGGCTTAGTCCTGTCAGTCGGACATCCAACAAGGGCTCCTAGTCTGCAAAAGGGCACAGGCTGGCACCCCCCCGCCCAGTGTACGAATTTTCATGCACCAGGCCTCTAGTTTTATTATAAAAATTCTGTATACTTACGGTAGAAATTTGTAAAGTACATATAAAGAAGCAGAAAAGAAATCACTCATCCTATCATATAGAACTATTGTCGTGTTGTCATTAGAATGGATTTATTTTTAGTATAAATAATTTTTACTACATATTAAGGTTTTGTTTCTTTGTTTACTGTAAAAATAACTGAGAACTTAGCATTAGAAAGTTATTTTCTTGGCCAAAAGCTACCTATTTTAAACTTTACTTTCTTTATAAAACCTTTTCATTGATTTTTTTATTAGAACATAAATTGTTTCTGACCCCTCTCCATAGTGACATGAGACTCCATTTTAACTATCCTATATAATAAAAGGCTAATATGCAAATTGACCAAACAGCAGAATGACCAATCACTATGAGGCGCACTGACCACTAGGGGCAGACTTTCAATGCAGGAGCTGCCCCCTGGTGGTCAGTGCACTCCCACAGGAGGAGCGCCTCTCAGCCAGAAGCCAGGCTCACAGCTGGTGAGTGCAGCAGTGGTGGTGGGAGCCTCTCCTGCCTCCGCTGCAGGTTAGCAGTAAGGAGCGAGGGGTCCCGGACTGTGAGAGCCCCAGACCGTGAGAGGGCACAGGCTGGGCTGAGGGACTCTCCCCCCACCAGTGCATGATTTTCATGCACCGGGACTCTAATTTAGATATAAAGCCCTAAGTCGTTAGTCATTAGTCGTTAGTCATAACCTTTGTTATCTATTAAGGATCTCACCATGAAGTGTAATGAAGATGAAAAATCTCTCAGTCCTGAGGCCTTTTCCAAGGTGTCCTTGACCAATCTGCGTAGGTCTGCAGTCCCAGATCTTTCTTCTGACCTTGGCATGAACATTTTTAAGAAGGTGAGTAGAGCCACTTACCCTATTGATATTTTGGTAATAAAAAAATTCATTAGGTGCTTCTAACCATGCTGCTGTATGGGTGGGGTGGGAAAGGACCCCGGGGAACGAAAGTCATCTCCCAGTTTAATCGGTTAACTGCCATGCATCCAAAATGGAAACCATCCCCACACGCCACAATATTTTGAATTTAATTTAAAAACTCATCTGACTCTGGAGTTGAATAAAGGATGCCATCTTCTTCTTGCGAGGTGCTTGGTTCAATTACTTCTTTATCTGATGCCATTTATGGGGATTGAATTTTATTTGCACAATATATTACAATGATAAATTCAACAATAGAATAATGATAATTTTCAATTCTACAGAAATATCAAAAGCGAGCACGAAAAAAATAAACCGAGCACGAAATAAAAATAAACAGTCGACACAAAAAGCCCCCAAAACACTAAATTTTGTTAATGCGCCAAAGACGAAATCTGTAAATAAATGAAGAATACACACCATGTTTACCATTTTAGGCGTGAAATTCATGATAACACAAACAAATCTCAAGTGTTGCAGTGTTTATCTCTCGCGCATCTGAGTGGCAGCCCTATATATCGATACTGGAATTTCTTCCATATGCGCTGGAATATTTACGAATTTAAGTTACCGTGATTTTCTTTACAAACCCAGAGATGTCACTGACAAGTCTAATTTTAAAACTGGGTGACCAGAGTTGATAAGCGAGGTTTGCGGCTCTACGAGTAGATGCATGTGGCGTGTGGGGAAGGTCCGCCGCTTGTGTCTATAGATGCTTATGGCAAACAAAGGGTTAACACTGGCTTGCAGCATCACCTCTGTGTGCACGCTGATGTGGCTGGTCCAGGGACCACACTTGGAGAAAAACTTTTCTAATCGACCCAGCAAAAACCCCAGGGAACATGCTTCCTTTTTCATTCCTTTCCCTCTTTAAAACACATGTGAACATTTCTCCCATCTCTATCCCATGATATTCGGTGACTCTCTGGGTCTCCTCTTCCTGCAGCATTTGCTACATTTTAGGGCAGGTCATGGAGCCTTTTGGGGAGCAAACTGGAAGCTCTCCTTTGCCCGGAGCCTAACCCTTCACCTCTCACCCTCGTAGTTCAAGAGTCGCAAAGAAGACCGGGAGAGGAAGGGCTCCATCCCCTTGCACCACCCGGGGAAGAGGAGGCCGCGGAGAATGGGCGTGCCCTTCCTGCTTCACGAGGACCACCTGGACGTGTCCCCCACCCGCAGCACCTTCTCCTTCGGAAGCTTCTCTGCGCTGGGAGAAGACCGGCGAGGCATTGAGAAAGGCGGCTGGCAGACCACCATCCTAGGTGACCGCAGGACCTCCCAGAGTAGGGCCGAGCTTGAGTAACCCATTTAGGAATCTGGATCTAGGTCTCTGGGGCAAATGTGGGTCTTCCTGGAACAGATTAGTCAAGAAATTTGGGCCCAAATGTGAGTACCCTGTACAAAATAATGCTGCGTCCCCACAGCCAAAGAAGTGTAGATAATTGAATTAATTATTCAAGAATCTTCTGTAATGAGACAGGTAATGGCCCCATTTCTTAAATATTCTAAACATGGAAACATGGCCTTCGAGGGGCCTGTGCATTCGTGTTCCTTGTGAATCCAAAGACAGACTTTAATGTGACTGCTAAAAAGGAAAGAGTAAAGAAAAGAAACATTTTTCTTTCTGGCTGGCATGTTAAGAAGGCCAGCTTAAAGTTAAGAGCTGACAGCTACCTGGGGCCCAGCAGATGGTGCCTGACATTTGGCTTAGGTCGGGGCTGACCTTGTCACAGGCAGCATCATCAATCACCTTGACTCTGTCCGTTCCCAAGGCAAGTTCAAGTCCTGCTGTTTGACTGCGCCTTACGTGCTTCCTAATACCCCCTCACTCTCAAGACTGTCCTTTCAAAAGACAAAATCTCAGCGAGTGTCTTGCAGTTTTGAAAACCCTCTTGTGATATTCTTGTCCATCTCAGGGAAGTTTACCCGGCGGGGCAGTTCTGACGCAGCCACGGAGATGGAGAGCTTGAGCGCCAAGCACTCCCACTCTCATCACACCCTGGTGAGTGACCTGCCGGACCACTCCAACAGCCACGGAGAGAACACCTTCAGGGAAGGTGGGTCGGAGGCTGCGCCCGCAGGCGGGAGTTCAGGTTCCTTTTCCTGCTTCCTGTTTTTACTCCGTGTTCCATTTCATTATACTCTGGCTCCTTGTGCTTTCTGAAAATGCGCATCCATGTAGAATATTGCTTGGTAATTTACTTGTGAGCCATTATCAAAATTTCCTTAGTGGCAAGGGCTACTGGACAGCACACTAGAAACCCCATATGTCTCAGAAGGAAAGCAAGGGCAGGCCATTCATCTTTTGTTTTCAACGATCATGGACCCACAGGGCTAGATGAGACTTGGAGGACAGTTAGATACGGGACTTCATTCCCCTCTATGATGTCCCTCTGAAGGGTTAGGCACCTTCAGCAGCAGGGTAGTCACTGCCTTCTGAAGTCACCAGTACCTTTTTCAGACAGCTTCCACTTCAGATAAATGCATTATGTGCTTTATATGAGCAAACGTGTCTGTGGGTGAAATTCGAGATGGGTTCTTATTCTGTGCTCTCAACCTATGAGCATAAATTAATCCCTCTTTTCTCTAGATTGCACTTCAAGTATTTGATGACACCGATTTTTAAAAAAATATATTTGTATTGACTTCAGAGAGGAAGGGGGAGGTAGAGAGAGATAGAAATATTAATGATGAGAGAAAATCATTGATTGGCTGCCTCTTGCATGCCCCCTACTGGGGATCAAGCCTGCAACCCGGGCATATGTCCTTAACTGGAATCGAACCCAGGATCCTTCAGTCCGCAGGCCGACGCTCTATACACTGAGCCAACCCAGCTAGGGCTGATGATATCTATTAGTGACCATCACAGATTTATGTCCCATTTCTCTAAAGAAAAGGAGAAAAAAAAATCCTTGTTTGTTGTTGCTCAACTATACTAGATAAAACCAAATATTTAAACAGCTACAAAGTAGGGAAATACTCCAAGTAAACTTGTTTAACTATAGTAATAGGGTCCATCATTTCATAGTGGGTAAAATCCACCTTCTATCTAGACAAAAGTTAAATTCTAGCCCGGGTTTTAAGAAAGCTAGCTGGAATTCACATTTTTCTATAACCTTCATTATTTATCAGCTATTCATGACATAGCCTTAATACCTGCAGCATTCTGTGGGAGTTGAGAATAGCTCTTTGACTATAAGTGAAACATCTGTAAAAGCTACAGCTGTGATTGTGGTCATATTTCAGATAATAGTGTATGTGTCTAATGTGATGTCCCAGGTTAATATGGAGAAAACTAAGACATTGCTTTCCTTTTATTAGTGAGATCCCAGATCTCCACGATCACAGTTGCAACCTTCAATACCACATTGGCGTCATTCAACGTAGGCTACGCAGACTTCTTCAATGAGCATATGAGGAAGCTCTGCAACCAGGTGCCTATCCCAGAGATAACGCATGAGCCCCTGGCCTGTGCGAACCTGCCACGAAGCCTCACGGACTCCTGTATAAACTACAGCTACTTGGAGGACACAGAGCATATTGATGGGACCAATAACTTTGTTCACAAAAATGGCATGCTTGACCTTTCTGTAAGGACCACGGATTTTTCTTACTGAAGCTTGAAAGATACTGATTCTTTGGTTCAGTTTTTACTATGTTGTGTAAAGTGGGCATAGGAAGTCTTAGAAATGTTGAATCTTCAAATGAAAAAAAAATCCATATGAAAAATTTCATAAATGTGTTAACCCTCTTAGCTACACCTTCCCCCTTTATTTTCAAGAATTACTTTACATTTGACCTCCTCTCAGAATATTTCTAACCCAAAAGCATTAGTGAATCCTGAATACTCATATATAAATATGCATAAATGTGAGTGTGTTTGCTAAGTCCCTTTTTTCCAGAACGAGAGTAAGAAATTCTCAGTTTCTTTTCTTTTCTTATAAAAATAACATGACTATAAACCTCCTGTGTAGCAGGGGAAAATGAACAGAAGTCCAATAAAATATTTAAACTTGCATTCTTAAGGATGCCTGTCTTGATTATAGTTATTAGCACAATGGGAGGGTTGTTATATTTTACAATTATATTTCACAAAACTTTTTATTTCACGTTAGGGAACTGGATCAGCAAATAATTTAAAACATTAAAATAAAAAGACATAATTTAAAAAGGCAAACATTTTGTATTTAAAATTGAAATGTAAATAATGATACAATTGTGAATGTGCAAATGTTCCTCTATTATGTGCATAAGGAAGTCATTTTTTCTTTATCCATTATTGGTGGAGAGTGAAAGGCAGAGAATTAAAATATGTTGATTTAAAAAGAAATTGAACAAGTTTCCTTTTGGACAAATGTTCTTCCATTAATTCATTATACTTCACTATCCCCATTAACTGTCTATATCATGGCAAGTTTGGGAATATATGCATTTTTAATTCATTGAGTGTTTTGTACTCTATATTAAGCACATAAACAAGGTTCCAAACCAACTTAGAAATATCTGAAAATTATCTGAATTAATTATACCCAAATGCATAGAACATCCTAAAAGAAACCGATTAAACAGAATAACTGAATCTTTATAGGAAGAGATAATCCAAGTAATTTAATCAGCCTCTGTTTATTTTTGTCTTTCCCCAGGTGGTTCTGAAGGCTGTTTATCTTGTCCTTAACCATGACATCAGTTCTCGAATCTGTGATGTGGCACTAAACATTGTTGAATGCTTGCTTCAACTTGGTGTGGTGCCCTGTATAGAAAAGAACAGAAAGAAGAGTGAAAATAAGGAAAATGAGACTGTGGAAAAAAGACCAAGTGAGGGAACTTTCCAGTTCAAAGGAGTATCTGGAAGTTCCTGTGGATTTGGGGGCCCTTCAGTTAGTGGAGCTGGAGATGGTGGAGGAGAAGAAGGAGGAGGTGGAGATGGAGGAGGTGGAGGAGGCGATGGAGGAGGAGGTGGAGGAGGTGGAGGTGGCCCTTATGAGAAGAATGATAAGAACCAAGATAAGGTATGACTGAACTACCTTCTGTGTCCTGAGGAATGTTTCCCCTCACTACTTTCCAGTGTGTGTTTCTCAGCAATTTGTTGACTCAGAACAACACCTAATACCTAGAGCAAGAGACTGTTAAATCTAGAAATCTCTTCATTAGGTCTTCAGCAGGCATCAGTGGAAAGAGATAAAACTGTATTCTAAATTCAAGAACCATTGCCATCCAAGCAATGTTAGACCTAATTTCCTGGTCATGTTATTTCTGCAAAAGAACATCTCAGATACACTATCTGACCACAATTTCAGTCTGCCACCAAGAATGGCCTCTTTCTCAAGACCCTCAGGGTCTGACCTAGTTGAGCATTGTTCTAGTCCAGTGGTCGGCAAACTTATTAGTCAACAGAGCCAAATATCAACAGTACAACGATTGAAATTTCTTTTGAGAGCCAAATATTTTGCACTTAAATTATATAGGTAGGTACATTGTTATTCACTTAATTAGGGTCCTCCTACGGCTTAGGAAGAGCCACACTCAAGGGGCCAAAGAGCCGCATGTGGCTCGTGAGCCGCAGTTTGCCGACCACTGCTCTAGTCTCCTCAGGCTACCATAATATCATAGATTAGGTGGTTTAAGCAACAGAAATTTATTTTTCACAGTTCTGGAGATTGGGAAGTCCAAGATTAAGGTGCAAGCAAGGTGTTCCATTCTGAGGCCTCTTCTCTTGGTTTGTAGATGACCACCCTCTTGCTGTGTGCTCACATGTCCTATATTTAATGCGTGCGCATTAAAAATAATATTTTTCTCCATCTCTTTCCAGTCCCACTGGGTGTATGTTTAATGTGTAGTTGTCATCTGTGTTTCTTCATCTATTATTTCATCTATTATTTACTCCTAACTTCCCAATATTCTTGGACTGTGATCCAAATATTCCTTCCCCAATATTCTTGGGTTCCTGAACCTTTTCTTCAGGGTTTTCTTCTCCTGATATACATAATGTTTTCGAATTCTAATAGTATGTTCTGATACTTAAGGTTTTCAGCTTCTTAGCTCTTCATACATCACTGATGACTATCCAAGAATCCTCAGAGCTTACTTTAGGTAAAAATTATCTAAAGGATGGTACAGCTCACAAGGGATTTTATCTTGGACTCTGAAACCTAAGGTATCATTCAGTCAGCAGTTATGTAAGAATTAGCAACCAAATACAATCTGTAAGGACCAAATTTATAAACACAGCAAACAGTGAGATTCTTAATGAAGTTCCATTTTTTTAACCTATCAATTTAGGCTGGTCACTAAAAGAGATAATAGATGGTGGTGTGTCCATTACAGTATTCAAGGGAAAAAGAAGAAAAAAATAGAAGTTAAAAGAGACAAAAGTTTTCATAAGCTTTTATCTGTAAAATGTAGATATTTCAACTAAATTGATGAGGGTTTTGCTATATAGCCTAAGAATCTCTGAGGTTCATTAATAGTATTATGTTTTTGTTTTTAGTTCTGATTTTTATCCAATTAATATTTTCATCTAATTTTTTATTTTTTTAATCCTCACCTGAGGATATTTTCCACTGAAAGAGTGGAAGAGAGAGGGAAAGACAGAGATAAATATCAGTGTGAGAGAAACTTATCAATTGGTTGCCTCCTGTACAAACCCTGACCAGGGCCTGGGCTGGGGAGGAGCCTGAAACCCAGGTACATGCTCTTGACCGGAATCAAACCCAGGACCCTTCAGTCCACAGGCTGACATTCTATCCACTGAGCCAAACAAGCTAGGGCTAATTTCTTATTGAAGACCTACAGTTCTCTGTCTTATTTAAAATCTAGATATTATACTAGATACTTGATAATATAAGTGTTACTTTGATTAGTATGGAAATTTTTAAAGTCAGATTAAGTGGTTTCAAAAACAGACACCAAGATATAAATGTTTTATACTTAGTTCTGCAAAATAGTATTCTTTGTAGTACAAAGAATTTATAAAATTTATAAAATAAAATATGACTGTAGGTCAAGTTCATTGGGCTTGTGCGTCACACAGGTCTGTTCTTTCCCAAACCCATCTGTTACTTTCAATGACATCAGAGGGTTTATCTAATTTTGCAACCTGGTAAATACCAGAAACAAGGGGAATTTATTATATTCAGAAAGGAAGATCTAATTT
>NW_006383015.1:6253963-6255914 GCF_000327345.1 Myotis davidii | reverse complement strand
GTCTCACTTTTCCCTGATTCATCCACTGATTCATTCCTTGATTCCCTGATTCATTCATTCTAATTTGCACCACGTTGCCCCAAAGGATAGCAGTACTCTAGAAATAGCAATTAGCATTTGTTTTGCTATTATTCTGTGCCTTACATGTTTTGACTCATTTAATTCTCACAACTCTATGAGAGAGGTATTATTATGATTCCCAGGTTGTAGGGTATAAAGTAATTACATAGATGGCCCAAGGTTATGGAGCTAAGATTTGAATCCAAACTGAAACATTTCTGAATTGGTATACATAAATATAAGAATGAATGAATGAATGAATGAATGAACAGATAGAGGTCTACTGGTAAGTTTGAGTCTTCCATTTGCAATCATCTAAGCTGCAGAGTTCTCAGTAAACAGACTCAGACATGGAGGTATGTGTGCAGGAAGTTTCCTGAGGTGTCTTCTCAGATTCAATATCTGTGAGGTGTAAAGGAAGCAGGATGGGGCAGAGAGAGAAGTTGAACTGCAATGTATTTATCATAGAAGCCTCAGCCAATTAACACAAATGAAGCTTTGGAGCTGGGATGGCTCCTCAAAGTAGACCCCAGGTGAAGTAAAGGATCCCACCTTTATATTCCCCACCCTCTTTATTTCCTTGACTATCCATTGAAAGCAGATTGCTTCCAGGAAGAGCCATAACCTTGGGTGAATCTTCTCTCTTTAACTAGGGGCAGTGCCTGGAGAGGAGTTCAGCTCAGTGAATGAATGCTTCAGTCCTAAAAGGGGCATCTCTGGGGTCCAGCCCCATACGCTACATCAGCCTATAGATTAGAAAAGTAGGACCAACTATGTAGCATGAGGGGAAGAGAAAGTCTACCACATTATGGCACATGATGCTAGGTAACCTTCTATCCCTTTCATACCCTACACATCTAGGTATGTGTATGGCTCCAAAGTTTATGTATACATTTGATTATATGACTATGGAAGAGCCCATCACTTGTCTATTAATTTATTCTGCACAGTCAACCAATGAAGTAGGAATGGAAGCTATTAGGATCTTCAATTCACAGGACAGAAAACTAAAGCACATAGAGATGAGTTCATTTATCTAGCTTGATATGCAGTTAAGGAGCAGGAGATGGAATCTCAGATCCATGGTGTATGTGCTGACAGCAGACCGTAGCCAGAAGGACTCAGGAAGACTGAAGCCTCCCGAAGGTAATGGCACTCACTCCCACACTGGGGTCTGCGTCATTCCTTAGCAACGGCATCCTTATGCTTCTTTGGAAATATTTCAAGGAAATTCATTTTTCTGGAAGCTATGTTTTCCATTGACAAGAAGGATTAAATGGGGTAAAAGAAAGGATGGTAGTTCTCATGATTCATGCAGGAAGGCTTCCCCTTTAGCTGCAAAGGACAAATCAAACACTTACAAATTTCTTTATATTCTCACTTTATAGTCTAACAATGTAGTGAAAGTATAAAATTAGAAAAATTTTTTTAAAATCTCAGAAATTGTCATGTGATTTCTAGTTCCAGTCTTTGATCAGTGCCAGAAATTTAGCAATAATTCTTGCTTGGTGGTACGATCAGGCAATAATTCTGGCCTGCTGATGAGGGTAGCTTCTGGAAAAATCTATTTGCCTTCGTCACTGATAGTCCACACTGCCTCTCTCTAGCAATTTTCCTAATAGTCTGTCAAGGATACAAAAGCATATCTTTGAATAAATAAGTCTCCAGCTGGCCAGTGTGGCTCAGTGATTGAGCTTAGACCCATGAACCAGGAGGTCATGGTTCAATTCCCTGTCAGGGCATATGCCTGGATTTCAGGCTTGATCCCCAGTAGGGGGTGTGCAGGAGACAGCCGATCAATGATTCTCTCTCATCGTTGATATTTCTATCTCTCCCTCTCCCTTCCTTACTCTGAAATCAATAAAAACATATTTTTAAAAAGAAGTTTCCG
>NW_006383015.1:6241635-6252602 GCF_000327345.1 Myotis davidii | reverse complement strand
TTATATAAATTGAAACACTAAAATATGACGTGTGATACTTTAGTTGGAGGTAACAACTGGCTCTGATACCAGGACCTGTCTTTTTAGACTTGGAGAAAGTAGAGCTAGTTGAATCGGAAGCCGCTTGAGAGGCTGTTGTTAACTTCTTAGTTCACCAGGCTTTCCTCTTCAGGACCACTGTGTTTCCTACCGGGATGTCCGGTTTCCTAACTTCCTGCTCAGCTTTCCTGACTTCCATGGGGACTCCTCCCTTATCTTGCAGCCCAGTTTAATATTCATTCTGGGGATTTGTGCTTTCCATGCTCAGTAAGCTCATGGTTCATTCTTCAAGAGATAAAAATTTGAGAAAATTTCCCTGGGAATTTCTAATTCAGGAAGGTAGGCGTTTCCAGATGTTGAATGCATTGCATTTCAAGAGGGTACTTAACTTTTAAAATGTTAAGAATATTTTACCTCTACCAGATCAAGTCCTCTAGACTTTCATTTTATTGTTTAATATATTTTTAGTGATTTCAAAGAGAGGAAGATAGAAGCATCAATGATGAAAGATAATCATTGATCGGCTGCCTCCCCTACTGGGGGTTGACCCCATACCTCGGCATGTGCCCTGACCAGGAATCAAACCTCTTGATTTCTTGGTCAACACTCAACCACTGAGCCAGGCCAAATGGTGATATAACTGAGATTTTCTCCTGTGATATTTCTCTCAATAGAAGAGGGCAGTACCAGTGCATTCTGTCTGTGGCCTTCTGCAGCTAATGACTGTGAGTTTATTGTTCTGATGGTGGGGATTATCCCCATTCCCTTTCCAATTGGCAAAATTATTTGCTGGATCATAAGATATATAATTTTGAGGAGCTGGGCCTAGCCAGCAGTCACTTATTTTTCATTTCCGTGAAGCCAACTTTTATTTTAATACCAAACGTTCACATTTAAATGCAGACACGTGAGTAAACAAACCAGACTTGCCTTTATTTTAAGCCTCTTTCATGTTTCAAGGATATTTCCCTCCTGACCACATAAGAGGACCCTGGATACGCACCTCCTACAAACCTCCCACCCCACCTTCATTTATCTACTTAAGTTCAAAGTAGCTGAGCACGGGAGTGGCGTTCTTCCTATTGCACATAGCAGGCAAATCTTCTAACCCTCGATTCCCAATCCTGTCACCTACCTAAATGTCACACTGAGCTTTCTTCAATGAGACCTTAAATTCTTGATCTTGGTGGAAATATTGAACCCCCACTGGCACCAGCATTAGACCTTAGCTTTGGGTTTACCTGGTGCAGCCCTTCTCAAAGCAAACGCCCTTGGATTGCTCAGCCGGTCTCTGCCCACTTCTTACTCGGACACAAGGGGCAGGCAGCTGGGATGGAAAGGAGCCTTTGCCTTCTGAAGGCTGCCGTCTCGGGCTAATGGCATCCTCAGCTTAAGCTGGTACCTGTGACTTTTTCACTTTTCTTCCTTCCTTGCAGGCCCAGAATTGCCTCACTAAGCTGTACAAGCTAGATAAGGTGCAGTTCCGACAAACCATGAGAGACTATGTGAACAAGGATTCCCTCAATAATGTCGTGGACTTCTTGCACGCTTTGCTAGGATTTTGTATGGAACCGGTCACTGACAGTAAGTAGAGCTGAACCAAGTTCTAGTTCTAAGAGAAGTCGCTGTGAGGTGAAGCAGGTAGCATTTCAGAAGCACACTAAATTTATATGGATAGAATATAGAGGAGGAGGTGTGTGTGTGTGTGTGTGTGTGTGTGTGTGTGTGTGTGTGTGTGTGTGTGTGTGTGTGTATGTGTAATAGTGTATAAACAAGAGAAGCGTATACATCATCTTTGATGACATATTTTGGAGCCTTTCTGAGGACAGCTTACCTCAGCAAATGGGAATTGAGTGAAGCTGTGGCACCCTCACTGTTAGCCCCTCAATCCTTGCACTACTATTCCTCTCTCTCATATGACTTTCTGTTGTGTGACAACTGAGGCAGAGATCCAGGAACTAGGAAATATATTCACAGATAGTCATGTAAATGAATATCTATTATGTGCTCACCACAGTGCTTGGAGATTTTTTTCACAAAATAAAACAGGCAAGAAAAAATATATATAAATATAGTAGTAACACAATTTTGATACACACATGTACGCATACAATATACTGATTTAAAAAAACAACAACAGGCAAAATGGATGTATAGACAGGCCCACAATATTTTATTTATATCTTAGCTTCATGGCTTTAAGAAAACTCCAGTGTAGAGACCTGTGTTATGGGGGGAGACCAGTGAACACCAATTACATTCATAATAAACCAAACACCTTCAATGCCACTTGAATGCAAATGCAGTGATGAAATGAAAATGATGTGTTTCCCAGGTTGAGGAAAATGCACATTTTTATTAGAGCCTGGGAAGAAATAACTTCTTCGTGTATGGGGGATATATTTATACAATACATGTGTAGTAGTAGTCAATCAATTTATAATGAAGATATATTTGATGGATTTAGAAAATACTGTTTCTCTGAAGAAAATGTGGAATAATGTATGTTATCAAAGCTGTTTTAAGCCAAGCACATTACAAACAAAAACAAAAAGAAGAAAGAAAGAGAAAAAAATGAGAGTTGTGGTTGAAACTGTAAGAGAAATCTTGATTACAAACTTTTTAAACAATCTTTTTTAAGCTATTGGAGATAGAAACTATAAGCATAGACTAAGTCATTTGTTTCTAATGTAAAATCTAGAGATTACCCCTTGTACATTGACGCAGAAAGTGAGAGGTTGATAATAAAATTGTATTACTTTAAGGTGATGAATTCCTCCTGGGATTCTTGAGAAATGGAAGTGTCTCACAGTGAATGGGCCAGCCAGACACACAGGGCCCCATCTAGTCAGTCTAGCAGCTACACACACTCTGCCCCTACAGTCCACAGGTGGCTTGAAAGCCAGAGGAATTTTCTGGCAGCCCCCAAATACCTGATGTTACCCTACAAAGGGTCCATGGATTCATGAAAAACTGGTATAAAATGCCAGAGGGTGAGGGCCTCAGTTCACTGGCATTTCACATTTCAATGAATTAGAAAGGGGTGCCCGTGAGGGAGGTTGTGGATTTTCCTTCTCTGTCCAAAGAGTCTCTGGGAGCAAGAAGCTGCTGCAATTTCTTTGCAGCTCTTGGCAGGACTCAGTCCCTTCTTGTTCTCATTGCATATCTGTGTGAATGCCTCCCCAGGTCCCTCCCGTCCTCTTCCCTCCCCCTGCCCCACTCACCTGGTTGGCCTCACCTCACTCTACTTCTTACAAACCTAGCGATTTCCACTGAGAGCCAGTATTCTTCACCACCTCCAAGACTGATCTGATCAATTTCTCCTCCAATGAGGGACCCTTTAGTAGATCTTTTTTTTTTTTTTAGTAGATTATTTTTTTGAATGATCACCAATTTAAAAACTACTCTAGATCTAAGTTTTTTTCTTAGGATCAACAGTTCTCTTTTCTTTGCTGAGGTTTATCAATTAAAGCACTCCATAAAGCAATGGAATATCCTATATAATAAAATAATAATATGCAAATTGTCCCCTGGACTGGGAGTTTGACCTATGATATGACGAGGAGTTTGACCAGGAGTTTGAAAAGAGGGCTGGGCAGGCTGGCCAACCACCCGTTGCCCCTCCCCACCAGCTGGCCCGGCCTGATCGGCCCTGATCAGACCAGGTCAGATGGACCCCACCCATGCACGAATGTGTGCACTGGGCCTCTAGTGTCATAATAAAGACTCTGAAAGAGACTATGAATTGTTTATCTCCAAGTCCATGGAAAGGTTACTAAACCAGGGGTGTCTTTAATCCTCTGTTTCGGTATTCTGTGTGCCGTTCCTTAATTCCTGGGTGCCCAGTACTTCTTTCAACTGTGTGGCTTGATGGAAACTGCCTTTAATTGGCTCCTTTGCATTCCAGACAAGGCTGGTTTTGGAAATAACTTCACGACAGTGGACAACAAATCCACAGCCCAAAATGTGGAAGGCATTATCGTCAGTGCCATGTTCAAGGCCCTCATCACACGCTGCGCTTCAACCACACATGAACTGCACAGCTCTGAGAATCTGGTGAGAAGCTCACCTTTCCTTCCCACAGGAAATCTTTGTCTCCATCAGGGAAAAGTTCTCATGTAGAGAAGAAACGCCGCATTTCTTCACTCCTACAAATCATGAGAAAAAGAAGTTGAAGTCTAAAATCCCTGCTTCCCCAGTGTTACCAGGAACTCACGGTGGAGCCTCAGCAACACATTTCCCTGTTATTCATCATCCTATCTGTAACCAGATTTCTCTCCCTCCTCGTCTCAGGGCTTCTGTGGTGGTTGGTGTAATAGTTGCAAAATACTTTGAGCCCTTCAGAAAGAAGGTGCTGGAGCGCAGCATGCTAGCTCATGAAATATTAAAAAATGTTATACCAAGCATCTTTTAAAATTATACTTACTTTAAAAATTAATGCAAGTATGCTGCTGAAATAGTTGGGTTTTTCTAATTGGAGGCTGAATTCGTTTAGCTACTCTTCATAAATGACTGTTAATTAAGCCACTGAAACCACAAGTAGAGCAAGCCAGGCTGTAAAAGGTTAATGCTTAATTACTACACAGGAGATTGTGTACTGAAATGTACATCCAGGCCAATAGATGTGAAGGGAAGAGATGAACTCAGATTCATTACTGGGGAGTAAAAGAGTGTTTCTCTGTTTTACCAATTCGTTACATATTATGATTCCTAATGCAGAAATCAGTCCATTTACATATGTGGCCACTATCTGAGGAATTTACTTAAGATATTCTAAACAATTGAAACTATTCACTTATCTGGAGATAAACAGAATAAAACCCCAAATCAAAGGGAATTTAATTTTCCTGGTTGTCAAAGCCACCCCAGCAAGATCCTTGGAGCTTGAAAAATATATGGACACCACCTATGCATTCAATTTGGTCAAAGAAAGAAGTCTTTTGACAAGTTGATTATAATACATGTGAGCTTTCATACATCTTATTATAACATGTATTATGACATCATGTATGGAAGAAATACTGCATTTCTTAATTTTCTGTAAATCATCTTCAATTTGACTTGGAACCACTCTTCCCCTAGAATGGCTGGAAGTTGAATCTCAGTCATTCTTGGCTTTCTCCACTTCGCAAAGCAGTGCAAGTCTTAGGTGGGACCTAGGGCCTGAAGGCTCCATCGGTTCCAGTCATTGGTTCACACCAGGTATTTCACTAGTGCTTTTGCTGCATGCACTCTGGAGAGTTTGGAATCTTGCTTCTTGGGCCTTGCCCCTTCCATGGAGTAGCTGCCAAAGAGCAGAGTGAGGGCACAGGGCCTTGCTGTCCACAGCACTGGAAGGACACTCTCCACGTTTTCCTTACTAGCTCTCCCTTCTGCTTTTTCAAAGATCATGGGCATAATTGTCCCACTGGTCTTAGGTTTTAAAACTCAAAGCTATCAAGGTAAGTGTTTTTTTAGGCTTTTATGTTCTGCTTTGCCATGAACATTTCCTAAGACAAAAAAAAAATACAATAACAGCCTTCTTAAAGAAGGAAGAGAGGGGGAAATGCAGAGTGCAAAGCTTAATCTCTCCCCCCCAACATGCTGCATATATTTTTAAATATTGAATTACCAGTATATTGGTTTTAATAGCCCTGCATCATCTTAAGTTCATAGTCAAGTTCACATTCAAATGAGGTGCAACATACATG
Organism: Myotis davidii; assembly: GCF_000327345.1. Taxonomy (NCBI): domain Eukaryota; kingdom Metazoa; phylum Chordata; class Mammalia; order Chiroptera; family Vespertilionidae; genus Myotis; species Myotis davidii. The sequence goes on along the minus strand of NW_006383015.1, from coordinate 6,246,873 downwards.
TTATTTGTTAAATCTGTTCAGCAAAATGCATCATCCTTGAATGTTAGACTCTGTCAGAAGTGTATAGAGGACTTAACAATTTTATCACAATGATGTAGAAAATTTGGAGAAGCTAAACAGGGACTGAAATCTCCAGTATAAACAAAATTCTGATTGCATTTTGTTTTTGCAGGCATCTCTTCAGAGGTCACAATTAAGAGAACAAAATTAAAGCTTGGTAATCCAGTGGTTAAAAGTATAAATCAATGTCTTTCTAATGATACAGCCAACTTTCTGAATATGAAGCATGATAACCATTCTTTTTCACACTAGAATGACATGCAAGGTTCCTGGTAATGTAGCCAAAGGAACAAGGGAGAGGAGGTTTACCATCGATTTTATCAAAGGAAATTGTCTTCCCTTTACGATCCCAGTGCTCACCTAAGCCCAAAGAATTACCCCCACCCCACTCCGCTTCCTATGAAAACTATACACTCACACAACTACCTTCCTCACACTTTCCTTCTTGCTTCCAAATAGGGGCTGTATTGTGACATCCGTCAGCTGGTCCAGTTTATCAAAGAGGCTCATGGGAATGTCTTCAGGAGGGTGGCCCTCAGCGCTTTACTTGACAGTGCGGAGAAGTTGGCACCAGGGAAGAGGGTGGAGGAGAATGAGCCAGAATCTAAGCCTGTAGGCAGCAAAAGGTTGGAAGCTTGAGCTCGAATATAAGTGTTTGCCTGTGTCTGTAGAATATAATCTTCTGTTGCATGTCCATGTGGTTCCCAACACCGTGTGTAACTCCACTGCAGAGAGTTACTTTTGCATAAATGGAATCACGGATGGTGGTCCAGCTGCAGCTTAGAAAAGGAATGAGTTTACCATCAAATAAGTCCTGTCTCTGTATGAAGCAGAGCTCAGTTGATCCCAAACTTCCATGCACTTGAACTGCCCTTCATAGCTCTTACTCATGTATTTAATCTGTGTTTTGTTTCTTCTAGAAATAATATAAATTTTTGTTCAGGAAGAAAAAGCAATTATGGCTACCATATTATCCTCTTCAGTTAAATGATATTTTTAACACATCAAAAGATGAATTGCTAAACAGAACTCTGCTGTTTTTATTTCTAATAAACATACATTTATTGTATGCCTATTCTATGAAAAATGCCACTTACAAAGATTAAAAGAAAATCCCACACTTAAAATCCTGCCTGCAGTTCATGATTCTGTTAGCAATAGTGGAATTCTTAGGCAATAGGTAGCTGGGTCATGAGTCAAATGGTCAGATATAAATTCCATACCGACATAGATCTGCTGACATGGGGTTTGCAAGCCATATAGTTGTCTGGAGTGGAGTGTGGTGAAGTATACGAGATACTGAGAAGTGGTGTCCTGCTCTGTTGTGATTGGTGGAATGCACCATTTGCTTAGGTCAGAGGCAGGAAGCGTTGTGGATAAAGGCCAAGTGTCCTCTGCGCCTGAGGAATGTCGCAGCTTCATATCTGGTCGACCCTCACAGACTCCAGAGCAGTAAGTAGCATTGGTTTTGTGTCCAATGTAGTGGGCTGAGCACTTCCCAATGGAAGAAATTTTATTTTCCAAACTGCTATTTGTTGATGTTTTTTTAAACTTTGCCTTGCTTCTGCCCTTTACTTTTCATTCCCAACGCCATTCATCTCTACAGAATCAAATCACAAATAACCAACCTCATGCCTATAGGAAGCCTCTGATATTAGTTTATCTCTATTTTTCATAATGGCAACATGAAAAGCATCTTGAAATTAGTGTCCCCAGAAAATATGAAGATTACTGTAGACATTAAATAAACAGCCTAGGCTCATTTGCATGAATTCTTTTGGTTTTTTTTAAATCCTCATCTGAGGACAGTTTCATTGCTTTTTAGAGAGAAGGGGAGGGAGGGAGTAAGAGAGAGAGAGGAAGATAAAAGGAGAGAGAGAGAGAGAGAGGTAAGAGAGAGAAAGAGAGAGATGTAAGAGAGAAACAGATTGGCTGCCTCCCCCATGTTCCCCAACCAGGGCTGGGGATGGAATACCACAACCCAAGCATGTGCCCTGACCAGGAATTGAGCCCATGACTTTTCTGTATGGGACAATGCTCCCACCAACTGAGCAACACTGGCCAGGGCACATTAATTCTTTTGAGGACTGCTTGCACAAGTGGCATAATCAAAATTTAAAATGGGTACATCCTTTTGGGTACATCACTTTACTTCCCAGAACCCCGATTTACTATTAAATAATTACCCTTCCAGAAATTCTGCAGGTAGTGTATATTTCATGGTATCCTTTCTCCATAGTCAAGAATATTAGTCATCAAATAAGACCTTGGTAATAATCTACTGCAAGCAAACAAAACCTTTAAAGGATAAAAAGCCCCCACAGTTGTGATAGCCCTTGAAAAATCTTAGAGACTACGCTAAATGGGTAGAGAAAAGTGAGAAGTAAATCAACTCTATAGGCCCAGGGACTATGTGAGTTTTTGCCTACCAGGATAGCCCCAATGCCTACATGGTGTTTGGCACATAGTAGGCACTTAATATATATTTGAATGAATAAATGACAATCAATCAATGAAAAGATAAACTTGACGGATTACCCTTAAACCTTTGTTTTCTTTAACTTTTTCAAAATTGAGGTTTAGTTTTTTCTTTAAGGAAGTCTTCAAGGAAATGGTAAAAATCCAAATGTAAGCTCTAGGAAAAAAGAAAAATTAATGTGAAAAGCAACGTTCTATAGCTGAATGGCCACAAGACTAGTTTAAAATCCTTATACACAGAATCTGTCTGAAAAAGCTGGACTTTTTTCCAAATTCATTCTAGCAACTATTGAGCTAATCTGATAAGAATGATCTAATAGTAAATCGAATTAAGAAATAAAACCATTTATCTTCCTAGGTAATTTAGTTTTGTAGACTGCAAAATATTCTCTTTCTTCAGTATTCTGTAAACCCCACCTAATTTCTCAGCATTTAGCACCTCTCTTCTTCCCCCTCGAATGAAGATACGTGTTTTACTAGGCCTCTACATAAAAATTTCCACTTGAAAGGATGTCATAGAATGTCAGATATAGAACTTTCCCCTGACCTGAGTTGGCCCAGGAGATGGGCATGCCAAATGTCTTCTGTGTAGCATTGGAGAAAGATGGGTAGATGGATGAGCCTGGCTCCTCCTTTATCTTCTCCTTCTCTCTCCTCCCTTCCCTTCCCCTTCTTACCTTTTCTTCTCCTTCTCCCTCCTTAAATAAGTCACTTTAACTGAGTAATATAAAAAGCAGTTTCATATGCTCTTTTCTCTGCAACTACTTATTGATACACATTCATTGAACAAAGCTGATGTAGCATTTATTGAGAAAGCTGATAAATTACAGCCTCCATGAATGTTTTCCCACCCAGAGCATGTAGCCATGTATCGGACATTCCCCAAAGGTATGAAATGCTTCATGCACTGTGATCATTTTATAAAAATAACTGAGAAGTCAAATTCAAAAACATTGATTTGATACCATATTTGATAAACAGATTTCCCTGGTTTAAAATAAGAATAAAATTCATACCATATTTGATAAACAGATTTCCCTGGTTTAAAATAAGAATAAAAGGTATTCTATAACCTTCTCTTTCCAAATTACTAAAGTCATATATGTTGTTCAAATTGATGAATGTGGAAAACACAGAAAAGCATAGAGAAAAATAGTTTTGAAACCAGAATGCCATCAACTGGAGACAATTAATGTAAACTTTTGGTATGTTTTGTTGGGTACATTTTTTAGCATATATACACATAAGCTCATACTCAGACACATGCGTACATGTGTACTTTTTAAATTATTATTCACCTGGTCTTATCCTGTCTAATTTATTTGATCATTGTTTTTTACCTTTTCACTATATCTTCAACATTTTCCATATCAATAATTTTCTAAAATAGGATTTTAATGTCTATGGAGCATGTCATTATATGGAAGTCCCATAATTTATTTTAACTGTATCCCTAGAGTTGAACATTTAGATTGTTTTCAGTTTTTCAGTGTTGATCAATAATATCTCAGTGAGCATTTGACCCTCTTGTACAGGGGTCCTCAAACTACAGCCCGCGGGCCACATGCAAATACAAATATTGTGTTTGTTCCCGTTTTGTTTTGTTTTTTACTTCAAAATAAGATACGTGCAGTGTGCATAGGAATTTGTTCATAGTTTTTTTTTAAACTATAGTCCGGCCCTCCAACGGTCTGAAGGACAGTGACCTGGCCCCCTGTTTTAAAAGTTTGAGGACCCCTGCTCTTGTATGTTAGCATGTTGTCCCATCATTTCCTTGTGATAACTTCCTGGAAGTTGAATTTTTCGGTCATGGGTGTAGATATAGGCTTTGGATAACCAAATTACCTTCCAGGAAGGTTTAATCATTGTAAGGCATTGCTGGCAGTATGATAGTAACCATTGCTTTCCTTTTTACCCCCATAATGTTTGCCAACTTGATGAGTGAAAATGGGGATCTCATTTTAACTATTTTCTTTTAAAATTCCTAGTGAGATTAAAGTCTGCATAAAATTGGCCACTTGTCTTTTTTCTCTTGTGAAATGCCCTACTCAAAAATCTCTTTGAAGATGTTCCCATTTGTTTTACTGTATGGGACTAATGTTTTTACTTTTTTTAAAATTGATTTCAGAGAGAGGAAGGTAGAGGGAGAGAGGTATAAAAACATCAATGATGAGAGAGAATCACTGAAGGGCCCTGACAAGGAATCAAACCATGACCACCTGGTTCATGGGTTGATGCTCAACCACTGGACCACATCAGCTGGGGCAAATATTTTTACTTTTAAACCTTACTTAAGTTTCTTTGTCTAAAGTAAGCCAAATAATTTGGCATTCTGAAAATAATTTAGTGAACAATTGTTGAATGATTCATCCCTTGGGTGTGGTGATTACATTTCATTTATTCAAGTACTTTTTGTGAGTTTTTTAATGTCAAGAATTATACTAAACTGGAGTGGGGGTGGGGAATAAGATACAATTGTGCATATGCCTCAGGGAACTTCCAAAAGTGGTTAAATATTTACTGTCACTGTAAGTGCTGCTGCTATTATGACTCACACCTGCAGATGAATACCTGCAATAAAATTTAGTCTTCTTATTAAGGCTGAATAAAAAGTCATTTCAATTTGACATCTGAGACATGACTGTTTTCAGGAAGAATTCAGAGAGTCAACCTTGGTCTTCCTCCTTCCACCCACTCTTT
>NW_006383015.1:6239926-6241625 GCF_000327345.1 Myotis davidii | reverse complement strand
TTTCCACATCCCAGCCCTTCAGAGACAAATCCTGCATGAGTTGCCTGTGTGCCATTGGCAGGGGTTTGAAAGAAATTTAAGAGAATTTCAGTGTATCACATATTTAATCCTTGCCTCTGATTGCTTTCAGCGATGAACAAATGCAAGGGGGCAACCTGGGCCGGAAGGATTTCTGGCGCAAGATGTTCAAATCCCAGAGTGCAGCAAGTGACACCAGCAGCCAGTCTGAGCAGGACACTTCGGAATGCACCACTGCCCACTCAGGGAACACCTCTGACCGACGCGCCCGCTCACGGTCCCGCAGAATTTCCCTTCGGAAGAAGCTGAAACTCCCCATAGGTAAAAGTATGTCTGTATTTATTTATGGATTCTCTTATTCCATGTCATGCCTGCAAACAAACTCATAATCAAAACAGAGCAATGCATGATAGGATGCAGAAAGGGAAAGCCTTCAAGTGAAAGGCCAAAACTGACTGCATTCATTTACTCATTTAAAAAAACAACAACAACACACACAGATATTTCTCAAACTCCTACTATGTGCTTCTACAGGGTGCAAACATTATGTTAGGCATCAGGTATTAAATGGTAAGCAAAATTACACAGTGCCCCATTTTGCAGAACTTGCAATCTAGCAGGGGTGACAGATAATCATGTAACTGAGTATAGTGGCAAACTATGGATTTTATAAAGGAAATATACACAAGGCATCAAATGCATGCAACAATAAGACCTGGCCTTAAAGGGAGAAGGGACAGGAATTACAGAAGGTTTCTTAGAGGAAGATCTTTTTTTTCTTTTTCTTTAAAAACAAATTATATATATATAAATAAAGGGTGTCCCAAAATTCATGCAAGAAGTAATTTTGATAGAAAACACAGGCTTATAATTAAAAATTGTAAATTTTTTATTGATTCATAAAGTGTACAGTATAGGGTTATGTATGGAATAGCATGTTGGGTAAATGGCCTCCACGGCTTTGTGGCACATACAACACTCTTTTGTTATTGCCTGAGCAGCCGCATTTTCAAAGAAGAATGGTCCAGTGATGCCTCCAGCCCAAAATCCGCACCAAACAGTGACACGTTGTGAATACATTTGTTTCTCAACAATCACTCGTGGATTTTCTGAACCCCAAATGCAACAATGTTGTCGATTAACCAAGCCATCAAGATGAAAACGAGCCTCATTGATATTCAGCCACATTTATGCAAAACAGTCATGGAAAATTTCAATAAAAGAGTGTGTATGTGCCAGCAAAGCCGTGGAGGCCATTTACCCAATATGCTATTCCATTCATAACCTTATTCTATATACTTTATGAATCAATAAAAAATTTACAATTTTTAATTATAAACCTGTGTTCTGTGTTTTCTATCAAAATTACTTCTTGTTTGGATTTTGGGACACCCTTTATATATGTGTGTATGTATATATATATCTCCTACATAATAAAAGGGTAATATGCAAATTGACCCTAACAGCAGAACGACTGGGAATGACTGGTCACTATGACACACACTGACCACCAGGGGGCAGACACTCAATGCAGGAGCTGCCCCCTGGTGGTCAGTGCGCTCCCAAGGGGGAACTCTGCTCAGCCACAAGCCAGACTGACGGCTATCAGCACAGCGGTGGTGGTGGGAGCCTCTCCCGCCTCCTCAGCAGCACTAAGGATGTCTGACTGCAGCTTAGGCCT
>NW_006383015.1:6218618-6239225 GCF_000327345.1 Myotis davidii | reverse complement strand
GGGGCCTCCCCCTCCTAGCCATAACTGTAATGCCTGTCATATTGTTAACTTCCACCGTCAGCACATGTCATCTGCATATTATTTTGCTATTATCTGTTCTCCGCAGAGCAAAAGCCACCAGGAGTCTGTGTGTATCAGAATTGCACGGGAAACCCAATTACTTAGCAGGTACTTTTAAAAGATCACTATGTTACCCTTTTTATTATTATTTTTTAAATATGTTTTTATTGATTTCAGAGAGGAAGGGAGAGGGAGAGAGAGAGAGATAGAAACATCAATGTTGAGAGAGAATCATTGATCGGCTACCTCCTGCACAGCCCCCACTGGGGATGGAGCTCACAACCTGGGCATGCGCCCTTGACCAGAATTGAACCTGGGACCCTTCAGTCTGCAAGCCAATGCTCTATCCACTGAGAAAAACTAGCTAGGACTGGAGGAAGATCTTAAGGGAAGGAGGAAGGAGGGTACTCTGGGTGGTAGCCATAAAATATGCAAAAATGTTAGGAGGGAGAAAATGGAAGAGCTGAGCCTAGGAGAAGAGGGGCTGCATGACTATGGTAGAGTGACAGGGGTCAGAGCATGCAGGCCAGTTTGACTCTCTACCCTAAACCCTTCATAGCCCAGGTAGGATGTTGAGTAGTAGTAACTTGAGCAGGTAAACTTCTTCTAAAAGATCACAGCATGGAAAGCAGATTGGAGGGAGCCCGAGTGGTTAAGAGAGAGCGTGGCCCAGGTATGAGGAATGGGAGCTTGGACTGGGTGGTGACCATACAGACAGAGATAAGTGGTCAGGTTTGAGAAGCACTAAAGGGAAAACCAACGGGACTTACTGGAAGGTATGAAGGTTGTCAAGGAGAAGGGGATATATTATGGTTTAATTCACCTAGGAGGCTTGGGTTCTTTTAGTCCTGGTCTTACTTATTCATGTAAATTTATAGTCCAGCTCTGACCATTTAGATTCAAAGCGTGTACATTAAAAACAGTTTCCTTTCAGTTCTATTTATATCAAGCCATTCAACTTTCATTGCTTGTAGGGTACATGCTGGCATTTCTGTTTTAATCCATTTGGGAGAAAATGCTATAACGGTCTGATTTTTTAAAAAATTATTAAATAGGGAACTGGCTGAAGCGATCCTCCCTCTCAGGCCTGGCGGATGGCGTGGAGGACCTCCTGGACATCAGCTCTGTGGACCGCCTGTCTTTCATCAGGCAGAGCTCCAAGGTAAACAGGACATTACTTCTGTGGGAGAATGTTGGAGTCGCTGATGAAAAATTGTTAGGGCTGAGAAATGCTAAACACCTGGAGAGGCCAAAGAACATTGAAGAAACTCTCTTTAAGTTGAACAAATTTAGGAAACTTAGTTAGATGAGTAATGAAAACTAAGATGTCTTTAATATATATATATACATATATATATTACTTAATAATTAAGTAATATATATATGTATATATATTTTAAATCCTCACCCAAGGATTTTTTCCATTGATTTTTAGAGAGAATGGAAGAGAGAGAGAGAAAGACAGAAATATCAATGTAAGAGAAACACATAAATTGGTTGCATGAGCCCTGATCAGGGTGTGGGGCCGGGGAGGAGCCTGCAACCGAGGTATGTGCCCTTGTCTAGAATCAAACCCAGACTCTTCAGTCCACAGGGTGACACTCTATCCACTGAGCCAAACCAGCTAGGGCTAGGATGTCTTAATAGTAGACATTATAAAGGAAAAAAGGAAAAGTGTGTCAAAATTTTTATATAAAATTATAATGCAGATATAGGTGTATGTGTGTGTGTTACTTCCTAGCTGTATTAACATTTAACACACATGTAAAATTCCTGATATCTCAAGCCCCTTTCCAAGAATATGTAATTCTATAGTGATTCCTCTTACACACACACACACACACACACACACACACACACACACTATTTATTCTTCTTCCACTACTTTTTGCATCAGCTGAACCATTCTCCCTATTGAAAAAGATAAAGAAACTCAGGATGACTTTTCCCATTAAGTGCTTCTTCATAATACTGTTACGCAATGTAGTAGCATGTGATTTGGAGCAGGTAATAATTCTCAGGGAAATCCATTTCTTATAAGAGTTTTTCCTATGAATGATTCATAGCCCGACCACTGAAACTTTTAGCTTATGACCAGTTATATTTTTATGGAGAAATTATTTGCTTACATGCTTCCTTCTTTGAATCTTACTAAAACCAGTTTCCTTCTATCTCTTGTAAAAGTAATATTTTGAAATTATATAAAGAATATAGCAACATTATAAGACATTTAGAAGATATATTTATAATTCACATTTCACATTCTTTTTTTTTTTACAACATTTCTTTTAAATATATTTTATTGATTTTTTACAGAGAGAAAGGGAGAGAGATAGAGAGTTAGAAACATCGATGAGAGAGAAACATCGATCAGCTGCCTCCTGCACATCCCCCGCCGGAGATGTGCGCGCAACCCAGGTACATGCCCTTGACCGGAATCGAACCTGGGACCTTTCAGTCCGCAGGCCGACGCTCTATCCACTGAGCCAAACCGGTTTCGGCACATTTCACATTCTTTATGCTAAAACATTGGCCAAGGATTTGAGAGTCTATGAGGCCCATAGCCTCCTTGCTTTGTTGGAAATTTTGATTACTGTTTGCTTAAAGGCAAGATTGAGAATGCATCTTAATTCTTAGAAGAACCCATGTTATTGCAATTTAATTACAGTGTACTTTATAAACAAATTTATACTGGTTCTTCTATGGAGATTTGAAATCTCTATTCTGCTTTCTTTTTGGTCTGATTCTCAATTGTGGTGGTGTTATTTGTAAAGAATGAAGATGGCTTTCTGTTCCTGGTTTTCAGTTTGAATTTAATCAAAATTAAACTCTAGGAATACCTCAATTTTTTTTACTAAATTATTTTCATAGTGTCTGATTATTTTACTTTCAATATATGACCAGGATCTTTCTTCAAATTATAGTTACAAAGTATGACTAACCAGATGTGGAAGTCAGAAGTAACCTTCATATTCTAAGCATCTTATTTTTCAACACAAGGGTTAGAATATACACAAAGAATTGAACTTAGTCATCTGGCTACTTTTCTTTTCTTCTCAGGTCAAATTTACCAGTGCAGTGAAGCTTTCTGAAGGCGGGCCTGGGAGTGGAATGGAAAATGGAAGAGATGAAGAGGAGAATTTCTTCAAGCGTCTCGGTAAGTGTTATGAGGCCTAAGAATTATATTCAGCCCAGCCTGCATGGTTCAGTGGTTGAGCATTGACCTATGAACCAGGAGGTCATGGTTAGATTCCCGGTCAGAGCATACGCCTAGGTTTCCGGCTCAATCCCCAGTGTGGGGCATGCAGGAGGCAGTCAATAGATAATTCTCTCTCATCATTGATGTTTCTATCTCTCTCTCCTCCTTTCTTCTCTGAAATAGTAAGAAATGAAATATGGGAAATTTTGATAATTATATTTTAATTTTATTCTGAGCCATTTTTGTACTTATGGAAATTTTCAAACATAGACCAAAAAGTTAAGAGAATGGTCCAACAGATCCTAAATATCCATCACCCACTTGCAATAATAATTAAATTTTTTCCGTATTTGCTTCATCTATCTTTTATGTTTTTTAAATGTATTTTAAAACAAATCTCCGATACCAGCCACACTTTTGCCTTTATGCTGAGGCAGCAGGCGGAGGGCGGGGCCGCAGGTAGGAGGAATCAGGATATTCTTGACAGAAGAGGTGAGAAAACCATTTCTGGAAATCAGATCTGTGACTTCTCAGTGAGGACCAGGAGTTGGTAACAGCATAAATGAATGTCATGAGCATAAATTAAATCAAACTCTAAATCAGTGGGGGTAAGTTTTAGGTGTTAGAAGTATATTTCAGAATCCTGAGAAGGAGCGTATGCCTGATTTTAAAAATGATATTCAACATAATAACCTTATATAAGAAATTTATATATACATATATATATTAGGAGCAGAAGAGTCATGAAATATTTAGGTTTTTAAAAAAGAATTTGGGGATAAAAATGATGCAAAACAATACTATGTACTATTTTTTTCCTTAATGTGTGATCCCTTAGACTTTCTGTATCAAAGTCAGTGGAATGTTTGTTAAAAATAAACACAGCCCTATGGAACCAAAGTCTCTAGCGATGGAACCTGATATTTTGAATTTTAATAACCTCCAGACTGATTCTTATTTGTAGGCAACTTAACTACGGAAAACTAAGAGGGGCAGGATCAGTGGTCCCCAAACCTCTCACCACAGTGTGTGGTCAGGCTGGCTGCATCGTTGTCATCTGGGTGTCTGTACAAAGCACATTCTTACCCTCTGCTTCCAGAGATCTGGAAGCGCTGGATCAGATTCAGGAACTTCCTAAATAATTCTGATGCTCAGATGGGTTTGGAAATCCTGGAGTTAAATTGCCAACCTCTAAGGTCCTGTACGACTGACTGTAATCATCAGTGGTTCTTTGCAATTAACATATCAAAGTATTGCCCTTGATGTCAGTTTATGTAACATGTGTGAAATTGCACAGTCATTGAATCTTCCATAAAAATAGAAATGAGCTGTTGATTACAGGAAGAATTATTTTAAACATCCAAGAGTTCTCACAAGTATTAAAAAGGAGATCTGGTAGCAAAAAGTATTCAAAATTTTACTCATGTAAAACCTATAAAACCTCACATTTACATTTACATATGCCATGTGCCACCAGACTCCCAAAAGTCAGGGTGTGTCCAAATAAGCATTAAAATAAAGAGGAGGGAGGCGGAGTTAGGGAGAATGTTTTCAGGCCAATACTACAGAAAACCCATTGTTGTCATTTTGAAGCTCTTTTTAATTTGGTTTTTTTCACACTCTTGCTCCTTCATTCCTCCACCACAGGTTGCCATAGTTTTGACGACCATCTGTCTTCCAACCAAGATGGTGGAAAAAGTAAAAACGTGGTGAATCTTGGAGCAATCCGACAAGGCATGAAGCGCTTTCAATTTCTGTTAAACTGCTGTGAGCCGGGGACCATTCCTGATGCCTCCATCCTGGCAGCTGCCCTGGATCTTGTAAGTTGTTGGAAGAATTTGCTCATCTGGTTCCCCATTCCTATGAATTCTGCTAATGGAGGAAAGCATGACTCACTAATCCTGACCCCAACTGTGGGCTTATGTTTTGTTTCCTCAGCATTAGTGGCAAAAGGAGGACGAGAGGTGGTAGTGAGGGAAGAAAAGAAAGGGGCGGGGGAATCTTAATATGTTTTAGGAAATAGAATGTATAACATTATGATTAAAAGTATGTGAGGGCTTTTGGAATCAGACTGCCTGGGTTAAAATTGTGCTGGCATTTACTGGCTAAACCTCTGTAAAATAGAGTCAGAGTAATAATAATATTATAGCTATCTCCTAGGGCTGTTGTGAGGATTAAATGAGTAATTAGATATAAAGCCCTTAATAAAGGGCTTTACTGAATTACAGTACCTGCTCAATAAAGTGGGTCATTATTATTGTTATACTATTCTTAGTCTTATATCTGTCATGTATTAGTCCTTTAAACTATGAGTCTTGGTTTATCAACTGGTGGGAAAATATGAAGGAAGGTTCAATTTAAATTAATTGCACAAAAGTGCATTGAACATAGTGTGGTATTATATACATGTAAGGGATTAAAGAGTAGAAAGTGGATCTTGTTTAGAAAGTGTTTTTGTCAGGTAAACTAGGCCCAGATGTTGGTTTTGAACTCAGCTTTTCAACTTCCGTTATTTGTCTTCTGGTTTAATAAACTTCATATACTGCATAAATACACAGAACAAAATACCAAGTAAACATCAAGAAATCTTTTATTTTTAATTAAAAAGTACTAAAGTAGACTTTTATTTTTAAAAAACACACGCACAACCTTAAGCTTGCCTATTAAAATGATCCGTTTTTCAGGTTTACAACACATGAATAAGTGACCACTGGCCACTCATATTGTACTTGGAAAAATCATCCAAGCCTTATATAATCATCCCAACATAATGTAATCCATGGTATCTTTTCTGTGACATTTGCAACTTTTGTTCCCAAGATCCTTAGTGACTGCAAGGTACATGGATTCACTTAAGCCTGGAATGCAAATACTATTGTCATCACCAAAAATGATGACATATCATTACACATGATTTTTCAGTCAGTTTTCCATTCCTAGGTATTGGCCTTTTACAAATATATTTGTGAACTCCAAAATGTTCAGTATATAATGATGTATGCTGTGGTGACTAAAAGGTAGGATCACAGTGTCCAGGGGAGCTGAGCCTGGTGGCAGTTAGACAACAAAGATGTCTGCCTAAAGCTTGACATGGCAAGAAGCCAATCCCTTGTTTTGTAAGTGGGAGAGTGGTAACTAGCCCATCACTCATTGGATTCGTGCATGGTTCTTCTTAATCACATCTGGATCTATTCCACAAGAAACAGATTTAAATAAATAAATGTAACAAATTAATAAAAAAATATATAAACAATTGAATGTTTATAAAACGGGTGGGTACATGAACAGCCAGTTCAGCAGAAAAACCAATAGCTAATAAGGTATGCCCCATTTTACTTAGAGTTAAGAAAGGCTCATTACAATGTCCATAAATTCCAATTTTGCAACTATCTGAGCTGCAATGATTAGAAAGTGTTGGCTGGGTATAAAATACCAGACACCACTACATGGAGTTGGTAGCAGTGGAATCAGCAGGACTTGATTGGGAACAGAAAGGAAGTCTTGGAATAACAGGTGATAGTGACAGAGCAATAATGGTGAGTGGAGCACTCATTGGCCCCTCCATCAATGGAGTAATTTTGGACAGAAAGTAGTCACAAAGGAGGGGCAGGTCATAACATATCCATTATATCAAATGACTTGGGTAGTGGAATTAAAAAGCCTGGAGTCAGTGTGGCTTATAAGCTACTCACCATATAATAATTAATTAACTCAACCAATGTCTATTGAGAGCTTCCTATGTGTTGCCAGATCTGGTGGTAGCTGTTAATTATAACAGAATAAAATTCGAAGGAGAGCTTCACTTGCTTTCCACCTTTCCTTATGAAGATTATATTTGTTTAGTGATCTATTTCCCAGACATCCTAATGGTCAGCATTCTAAAGTTGATAAACAAATGAGTAACATTTATTGTGTGCCTACTCTGTTTCCAAAGGGAAAAAAACTAGGAGCTCAGAAAGATCAACTAACAGGCCAGGGCTACAAAGCCAGCAAGGGATAGAGGCAGATCTAGAACCTGAGTCTGTCTTCACAGACCCTATATTTTCTACTCCACCATGTTCACTCTCTCATTTAAATATTATATGAGATCACTATAGGAACTTAGTTTTAAACATGCAAAATAATAAATGCTTTATATTTTTTGCTTGATACTTTAAAAGTGATTAAGAAAGTAAAATGGCAGGAGCTAGTTGAGCAGCTGCTAAATACACAACAGCAATAACAATTGTGCATTAGCACTTCACAGGTGGTTTGAGCTTGAGGTGTTCCAAAGGTAGTGTTGTGTCTCTGTCTCAATCCTAAAGTCACAACTACTTTGGAAGTTTTTAAAGGAATAAGCCATCAAATTTCTTAAGCAACTGCCCTTTAAGATTAAGAAAAATAATAATAAATCATATCATTTCAACATACTGAGGAAAAGTTGAGGAAAATATATAGGCACAGCTGGCCATACAAATTGGAAAACGATGGGGTAATCAATAGCATTTGGACAACTATCAGTGCAGTAAGTAACTAATGACAGAAATAACAGATTGTCCTTCACTCATTGGAAAGGTCTAGGCCCCACACTTTCCAAGGTCCTGAGCTAAAATCTCCACATTGGTATTTATCATTCAATTAATTTATTGAGTAGCTCTTTTTATTCACACATTTTTCACTTGAGAGAATAAAAACCCCAAGAGCTGAGACAACTTTGCTCAAGGTCGCATATGCCAGCCAGTGCTGAAACTATCAGCCAGTTTTCTAATTATCTTCAGGGCTCTTCCAGCAATATCATATGCTTTCTCTGTTAAAAATTTACTTAAATGAATCAGAATGCGTCTCTCTTGATTCATTAAAAATATACTTGTATGTATATGATCACTATAATAAAAAAAAAAGTTGTGAATGGCCTTTAATGATCCAAAAGCATTTGAATCTTCAAAAGAGTTTTCTTATTACATGGCTACAAATGAAGAATTTATACTAGGAAAGGTAGATTTTCAACTTTAAAAATTCACACCACATATTCACCCTCTAAAGCTGTAATTTTAAACATTTGGGGGATGTAGATTTTTTTTTTTTTTTAGAATTGAATGAAAGCTATGGAAAGCTTCCCAAGAGAAGTTCAGTTATAGACAAAATTTAGCATACAATATCAGAAGGTTCCTGGACTCCCCCTCAAAGCTATTCTGGTAGCCAAAAATGTTAAGAACTCAATCTTAATTAATGCATCATCACTGGAAAAATGAGACTCTTTAGTCAAGTAATTGGAATGCTTTTATTAACATTTATTGATGATAAAGAAACTGAAGAGATAATTGCTTCCTCTGCGGAAAGCTTCAGGGTTTATGTATGAAATGTTAGCGTGGGAGAAATGTGAGGCTTGTCACAAAGAGAGCAACACATTTGAGGATTTGAAAAATAACCCCAACAGAATCAATTATTACTTAGTTTCATAACAGAGATTATTTTTAAAAGAATATTGATGAATACTTTGATAATCAAGTCTCTTGGATGCTGAAATTTCATTCCCTCTCATCAAATGGTCTTATATCTGTTATTTCCAATTGCCATAATGCTTAGAGTTTCCAAGGAGAGAAGACAGGGGTTTCCAAGTGCAGGTACACTCTATTCCTGGCTGTAGTTTGACTCTTACCATTAAGTTAGGTTGAATCTCATAGACAACTTAATATTTATTTTACTTCCCCCAAATAAAACCAACCCATTAGAGTCTCCTTTTTAATTTTCCTGTGGAACGTACTTTGGCCCTGCTTGACCTTCTCAATATTATAAATCTCATGGTAAGAAATAAAATAAAAGGAGCTTGATGTTTATAAGCAATGTCTTTTGAGCCTCAAAGTAAAGAGATGTTTTCTGATCATCATAGATGCCAAAGTAGCTGCATTGAGTAGTGATGAGCCCTTTGTCACCAGACTGGTGCGGAGGTCAGTGTACCGGGGGCTCAAGAAGTGAGTAATTAGTAAGTTCCTTGCATATCTGAGAATCTCTGATTCCAGGTCAAGCCCAAAGAGTATGCAGAGGTCAAAAGTCAGAATTTCCAGAGGTCAGATCAGTGAACATTTAAAGGAGTCCAGTGGTTTTCATTGTCAGACACAGAGAGAAGCCAGGTAGAGCGGTTGGTTGACTAAATGGGTTAGTGATGATGGTGATTATGGTAGTCGTGGTTGTAGTGCTCTTGGTGGCAGCAATGGTGGCAAATGTTGTAGAAAATGACAAAAGTAACTTTTTTATTATACTTGAAAGTTTATAAGGCGCCTTCGCTTTAATTATCTCATTTCTTTATGTAAGAGGCAAGGATGGAGCCAGGAAATGGGCCTAGACAAGGACACACTTAAATTTCGTTTCTCAAGTGTAAAAAAGTGAAAGCATTGAAGTCACTTGTGAAATCTGAGAAGGGGACTAAAAGGAAGGGAAATGTAGCTGCATGTGCTATGTGCTTGGATTAAAGCCGTATTCTGTGTTTACTGTCCTTGGTACAGTTGTTCATACTCCTTGATCCGGGTTAGGCGTTCCTCGGGATTACTCCTTCATGCGTGTCTTCTGCTAACTGTATTTTTAACTATTGTCTCCTCTGTATTTGGCTACACTTAATATTTGATCTCATGGGCTTCCTTTTAAAATGTGATTTTCAATGTATTCATGGTTTTAGTCATATACATTTGTATGTATAAATATAGATATAAGTACCTATAAGGCTACCTAGTAGATGGAAATATGCATATAGAAATAGAGATGTATATGTAGATCTAAATGACCCAGATGGATACGTTGTAGATAGATACAATGCGGATGTAGAGGCAGATGTAGATATCAATACAGATATAAACATAGATTCTGCCATTTCATAAGATAGGATTTGGGAGAGGATGGAAAAAAAAGAATGTGTTCAGTTCATTATCATATTTTACTTCAACACTTTCCTCCATCTCTTTTATTGTCTGCTTTTGTTGGATGTTGCATTAATATTTCAAGTGCAGCTTAAACACAGTTTTTGCATTATGACATAATATTTATTTCACAAGTTTTCATTGTTCTGTTGGCTTAGTCATAAACTTAACTGTTATTTCTCAAGGTTGAAATTTTCTTCAAAATCAAAAAGGATTATTAAATGAAAGAAATACTAGAAATGTCACTGTTCAAAGTCTTGCTGATATGCAGGTTTTTGTTTTAAACAACCCTCTTGTCATTATTGTTATGACAATTAAACTTAGGAATAATTGATTTGATTTTAAGTTTAGAACAGCTCTTTCTCATACTGTTTAGTATAAATGTAATAGATGGAACTATGAGGCATTGTTAAAAATATGTTTTAGAAAGCACTAATTTCATCTTTAAGCTTTATAATCTACAAGCACAAAAAAGAAAAACAGTTCAAACAAAAGGTATTTATGTCTGTTTTGTATATATTTTAGGTCAATATTCTGTCCTTTTTTTATCCAGTTTAATATATAAAATGTACATATGTATTTCTATTTGTATTGGTAATTTATTAGCATGAATAACACTAATAATAATAATAATATCAGTTTGGTTTAGGAACAATTTCATGAATATAAGAAAGTCAATGGGAAATAAAAGTCAGTAAGATCACAGAATTCTCCCTAGTTTGTGGGATGGAGAAAACCTAGTCCATGTTAAATTATATAACTTTCTAAGTAGATAGATTTAGGAGGAAAGATTATATAATTTTTATCCAAACTGGGACACTTTTGAGAGGGAAGGGGAGTGCTATCAACAACTGTACCAGTTAAACAGACATAGACTGGAGCTCTCCAAGGAAAATGAGGCATTTGTTACTATAGGCATGGCCACACTTTCAGGTTCCCTATACCAAATTTATTCTACATTGGAACTTAACATCACAAGACTAGTTGATGACCAGTGCAAATTAACTCCTTTCAATGAAATAGGAATATACTCATAAGAGGAACTGTCAAAGCCATATAATGTGTTCATTTAAAAAATTTTAATTTTTGTTAATCCTTCACCTGAGGATATTTTTCTATTGATTTTTAGAGACAGTGGAAGGGAGGGGGAGAGACAGCGAGAGATAGAAACATCAATGTGAGAATGACACATCTATTGGTTGCCTCCTGCACATGCCTGACCAGGGCCAGGGATTGAGCCTGCAACGTGCCCTTGACTGGAATCGAACCTGGAACCCTGCAGGCTGCAGGCCAACACTCGATCCACTGAGCCAAACTGGCTAGGGCATATTGTGTTCTTATGTGAATCATATGCAAAGTTGAAGTAATTCAGTAATAACCAAACTAAAATATTAAATTATTCATTTAACTAGTGATACTCCTATATTATTGAATATTTTAAAAAATATTATAACCATGAAATGTAGCATAAAAAGCATATTATCATAAATATGTAGAGTTTAAAGAAAAAAAATTAAATGTCACATATACACCACCTACCTTAAAGAATAGGACATTTCCCGTTTCTTTATTTTTTTAATATATTTTATTGATTTTTCACAGAGAGGAAGGGAGAGAGATAGAGTTAGAAACATCGATCAGCCGCCTCCTGCACACTTCCCACCGGGGATGTGCCCACAACCCAGGTACATGCCCTTGACCGGAATCGAACCTGGGACCTCTCAGTCCGCAGGCTGATGCTCTAACCACTGAGCCAAACCAGTTTCGGCCATTTCCCGTTTCTTTAAAGTCCCCTGTATTTCCTCCCCTGATGACATATCCCTACCTCTAAAATTAATGAATTCTTTGCTCTTCTCTCAAAACGTAAAAGACTGTAGATGGTTTAAACCCCAACTGTTATGTGATTTAATTCTATCTTATTTCTGTTTTAATATTGACAAAGTAAACATTTTATTGATTTTTAGGGAAATTATTTTTAAATTTACCCCAAATCTTAACAGATTCTTTGCTTGCTATTTCACCCTTTATCTCAGACATTCCTTCTAACATCTGTCTCCTCCTGAACTTTTTGAAGTTTCCTTAGTGATGACCAATCTGCAGTAAGTAGCTCTCTCAGCTTCAGTTTTGTTTGAACAGGTCTTTATTTTGGTCTCATTCTTAAAAGATACTTTTGCTGGAATTATAATTATAGGCAAACATTTTCTTCCTGTACTTCAAAGACATTATCACATTGTCTTCTGGCCTAATTACCTCCCTCTGTGGGTAATACATCCCTCCCTCTCCCACTTTAGTTGCTTTCAATATCTTCTCTTTATTATTAATATTTTGCTATTTCAATAAATATTTCTAGTTTATTTTTCTTATTTGAGGTTCATTAAGCCCCTGAATAAAGTAATTGGCATACTACATCTATTCTAATTTTTTTCAACTATTATTTCTTTAAAGATTGCTTTTTTCACATTTTCTCTAATTTTTACTTCCATAAATAGAAAATATGTGTGATAGATTTTCTCACTTTATCCTCTGTTTTTTGACAACTGCTCATATTTTTTATTTTTCCTCTCTTTCTATGCTGTAGCTTGGGTAATTTTCTGACATAACTCTTCTGTCTTTTCTCATTTTTCAACTGTGTCTAATCCCATGGTTTTTAACCAGAGGTAATTTTGCCCACCAGGGGACATTTGGCAATGTCTGGGGGAATTTTTATTTGGCATAGCCTGGAGATTGCTACTGGCATCTAATGAGTAGATACAAAAGATGCTGATTAACATCCCATAAAACAGTGTATCTCACAAAGAAAGAATTATCTGGCCCAAATGGTCCACAGTGCTAAAGTTGGAAAAACATGACCTAGTCAGTGTTTTAATCTATTCATTGAGTTTTAAATTTTAAGTACTTCCTTTTTTTATTTGTAAAAGTTCTATTTGATTTTTGTTTTAAATTGCCTGGTCAACTTTGATAATCTAATTCAGCACTATACTTTCAATACCCACATTAATCTTTAAATGTATTTGATCCATTATGATGCCAATAACTTCAGTGTTTATGGATTTGATTCTACACTTTGTTGTTTCATCTGACTCCTACTCATGTTGGGTTTTTACGTGTATTTTTAATGTAAGCTTAGCTCCTTCTAACTTGACCTGTGAGGATTCTGTGTTAAAAGTAGTGTTACTCAGTGGACCAGCAATATCAGCATCATCTGTGAGCGTTAGAAATGCAAAATTTCAGGCCCTGCCACAGATCTACAGATTAGAATATCTGGGGCTAGAGCCAGAGAATGTATTCTATCCATATTCCAAAGTGACCCTTATGCATTCTCACGTTTGAAGACTTGAGAAGTACTGGTATAAAGTATTCCTATTCCTCCAGAGAGGATTTTTGTTTCTTTCCTCAAGCACCTAGAAACATCACCAACCGAAGATCATTTTTTAAACTATATTTTTTAAGGCAAAAAGCATGGAAATAATGCCCATTCTAGTCCAAACTTATATGAGAATATAGGATTTTGCCTAGGAGTTCTGTAAGATTTCCTCCTCTCTCTCTCCCTCTCTCTCTCTCTCTCTCTCTCTCTCTCTCTCTCTTTCTCTCTCTCTCTCCCTCCCTCTCCCCTACACAGAGCCAATGGTAGCCAGATAAGCCTACTTCTGTGGAACAGATCTTATTATTCTCATTCATCCAGTGAGGGTAGGATCTTGGCTTTAGTAGGACTATATTACCTCACCTCCCATTACACTTGGGCACAGACATCTAACTTGTGGCCCATTGAAAACCCACGCTCTCAGAAACCCTTGCGGTAAATATTCCTACACTAGCTCACACCCCTTCCCCCCACCTCCATGCCAGAATTCTACCTTCTTATCATTTCTACTCGTCATTGGTCGAATATCTCACATTAAAAACTAAAGCAAAAATAAAATGAAGAACTTTTTCTTGATATTTTATCCAGTATTTTAAGTGTCTAAATCAGAAGTTTGTCTTCACACCCAATCCATCATATTGTCCAAAACAGAAGTCCTCACTTGGTTTTGAAAATACTTACCCAAAATATTTGCATGATCTGAGTAAGTGTTAAAATGACCAGCCATCCAGACTGTGTACTGAATAGTAATATCTGCCGGTAGCCTGACAGCGGAATCATCTCAGGTGCCCGGGGCTACTGTAGAAGTGGCAGAGCAGGGGCGGCCTGTCAGTTAAAGACCTCAGCCAGGCAGAGAACTCAATACAGTCATACACACTGGCTCTCTGGCACATGCCTCCAGCAAACTCTGTTCCAATGCACAGAGCAACCGGCAACAACTGCTTATTCCCACCGGTTTTCAATAACTAGGTATCCTGCACCGGCAAGAGCTTTATATATTTTGGTAGAGCAATGAGAAAAAAATTATGTAATTCTCCAGGGGCCAACATAAAATATTCATTCTTTGAAAAGTTAGTTCCTGTTCAGTGTTGTTCTATGAGTTCTCAGGATCGGTCAGGGTTTCTCCTCACATATTAAGTTTAGATAGAGTCCTCCAGGGAAAGAAATGGATGCAATTATAATCTTCAGTTAACCATCGGCTTGTGGTAACAGTATTTTATAGGCCCCCAGGCAAAATAAAGCGCAGCTGTTGGAATTAGTATTCCAATTCTCTGCTTCACTTTCATAAAGGAAGCATTCAGTATGCATAATGAGCTTATAAAATGCAGGAAAGAAAGTGACAAAGTCAAGGGAAAGTAGCCTGACACTGGAAGTTTTCTAGTGGACTGTTCGAGAAATCCAAGGTGCACAATGACACGACATTTTGTTGTTTTAATTAGACTACTCTCTTGTCCTTGCAGGAACATCTTATATAAGATTGAATCGCCTGAAATTGTCAGTATTTGACGATTTTTTGTTTTTAATCCTGACCTGAGGATATTTTTCCATTAATTTTTAGAGAGAGTAGAAGAGGGAAAGACAGAGAGAAATACGGATGTGAGAGAAATGTATCAATTGGTTACCTCCAGCAGGAGCCCCAACCAGGGCCTGCGAGGAACCTGCAACTGAGGTACATGCCCTTGACCGGAATTGAACCTGGGCCCCTTCGGTCCGCAGGCCAACACTCTATCCACTGAGCCAAACTGGCTAGGGCAGTATTTGATGATGTTTGACCTTCAATCTTAGACATTCCATATGGTTCTGCCTAATATTTTATCTTCCCAGTTAAAATTGATTCTTGCTTGCCTGGGACCTATGAAGGTGTGATGGAATGGGTAGAAGCTGTCCTATGGCAGAGTGGGTCGTAACAAGGCGGTCTGACAGAGATGCTAATAAGAAAGAAGACAGTGAATGATGCCTAGTTTTCTTTCAGGATCATCAGCAAAATTCTCTGTGGTGTCTACTGTTTGGATGTTCATGCGTAACTATGCCTCTGATACTCTGTGGTTCTTTTCAGCCATGCAGCATTCTTCCGATTCATTTTTCTCCATTTGTGCTGTTTGTCTCTGTGATGTGAATCCATCCCTATCCATTCTGTCATGCCTCCATTTTTTGCTGCTCCTTCAGATTGCACTGAGCCGTAAGAGGTAAGCTCCATCAGAGAAGAAAAAAATGTGACTTTCCTTTATGTCCAGGAAGAATCCTTTGTCCATGGTATTCCATAACCCTGCTTCTAAAATTCATTCTTTCCGAACTACACTTTGAAAGATACAAGAATAATAATTCCCCGCAGCCACACCCACACTGGAATGCCTTGAATATTTTCTACACATTCTGTGAAGTCAGTGCTTGTTTCTAAGCATCTTTTGCAAGGATGCGCATTAAAGTCCTTAGCTTTGTACCTCAACATCTCCCTCAGTTGTCTGTATAGTAATATGCACACCACATACCTGAGAAATTGATATTTCTTACTGCCATCTTGACAGTAAACAATCCTGTTTGCATCCACCAGGCTCGTGATGATTATAATAATAGGCAATATCTGAATTACTCTGTGTCATCATCCCCTAAAGCAGACAGGGATATTTCCAAATGTTTTACTGGGTTTGGTAATTTACATGGATCAAGTTCATCAGATAAGAACCAACCCTCCCCTGAATGTTGAGCTGTAGAGTTAATGGGAATTGTTTTTCATATTGTTCTCAATTCCGTTCACAAACATAGATTAGGATTTCCTAGGGCTGATAACCGATAACATCTACATTTTATCATAAGTTTTTGAGAGCAGAGATTGAAATGGCTTTTCATTCATTCAAAACACCTTGACTTTCCTAAGCAAATAAAACCAAATTTTTTCTAAACAAGGCAAGCCAAGGTATATAGAAAGCTTCACGCAGCACGATTCGGGTTGTTTATTGATTTATTGTTAACCTCTCAGGCCATCTAACAGTTAAGGCAATGAAAGGATCCTCTGCCCAATACATTTGAGTTAGGTTGACTTTCTCCCTCGCTGATCCTGAAGAGCCAGGGTTCATAGCATAGTGCTCTTTCTAGTAGTGTTGTTTCTATCTTCCTGTCACTAAACAATGAATCCCACTGCTTCTTATGGGGAACGTGCCAAAATGTGTCAGGCTGAGAAGAAATTGCACCACTCACCTTGCCCACAGACTGGCATTCATTTTTAGAGACACATGTTCCAGCCTTTTCCAGAGACAGAGTAGCATATCTGAGATCTTTAATAGAAGACATATTTAATACAGGAAAAGAATGTAGATGTTTAGTCTGTGTATTATGGCAGCACAATGTTGATAAGGTTTGATGCAGGAAGTCATTTGACCCTTGGCAATCTCAAGTCTGTGATCTGCTACCAAGTCTTGGCAACAACACAGAGTTGACCATGGATTCTCACCATTAGTGCTCATCTTGTATTCTGCCTTTTCACCTGGGTTTACTTTGTGTGTCCTGGTAATTCATCCTATGCTTGGTAAAATTAAGTTTGTTTAGAAATATATTTCTTATTGGAATTCTTCTTGATGGCTTCATTAAAATTGTAGACAATGAGAAAATACTTAATGGGCTAACTTACTTGAATCATCCAGTGTGTTTGGATACTATCATACTCAAAAGTATGAAGTAACCAGCCAAGGTATGAAGTAGCCTAATGGGAGATGGGATGAAGGAAGACTTCTTAGAGGAGGTAACTAAATTGAATCTTAAAAGTAGAAATTTGCCAAACAGAAAAAGGGTTTAAAGGCTCTGTGAGCCATGGGAACAACAAATGGAAAGGTATGAGATGTCATATTTGGGAGACTTACCAGTCTGATATAATAGGATGACAGAGTACTTGAGATAGAGATAGAAGATTGGGTATCATTTTTATTTTATGATTGAGGTAGGGGGAGTTGGTAATAGATTTTAAATGGGAAATGATGTGATCATGTATTTGTGTTTTAGACAATAACATTACTTGCCATTAAGTCCCACTTTTAAGCAATGACTTCCTACATGCATTCTAGAAACCATCTTTTACCAAGATTCATATGACTTTAAATTAAGACAATGTAGATACCAAAGGGAAACTAGCTTAGGCCTGGGCACCAGAGGGACCTGGGGTTGAATCTTTTGTCCATCCCTTCTCAGCTATATGATAGTGGAAAATCATACCATACTTTGAAAAATGAGAATATTATTTCTAGATCATAAAGAGTTATGATAATTAAGAATTACAATACACAAAAATTAATTAGCATGTAACTGATACTCTCAATAATATTAGCCCTTATTTTGACATTATGGATCAATGCATAATAACACTATTGCTTGAAATGAAGAAAAAGTTTCCATTTTAAAACCTGTGGTTACTAAGCAACCTATGGTTATTAGGTAATTCTGAGGTGATGGCTAATACTGTGATTTCTTTTTTTTTTAACTGGCCCAAGTCAAAGTATGCATTCATTGTTGAAGTGTATATTTTTGTGACCTGTTGACCTTCTATGACAAATGTAACTAACACTCCTTCCCTTATTAAAATTTCTTTTTTAGCCTGTTAAGAGGTCAGTAGATATCTGATCCTTATCAGTTTCTGGGTAGCAACTGAAAGTTGTTCTTTTATTTTTTTCAGGCACATCTTGACATGACAAGATGGAGCCACATGTTTAATTTTCTGAAATGCTCAGTTTTTTATTTATCAATGAAATAATTTCCTCTTTATCAAACATTTTCAATTAAAGCTATGCCAGTTTAAACAGACTTTGGTCTGTTATTCATGACAAAGGGGGGGGGGGGGACTAACTCAACAAAATCTAGTAAGCACTTCCTTTTCTTACTAGCCAACATGCTCAGAGCAGTTGTATTTTCCTGGAGTGTGTGGATGGTCATAGACAATAGATGATTGCTGGAACAAAATCACTACTGGCACCCTTGATTAGATAAGACTAGTTCTAGAAATTGAATATTTGTTTGCTTCATGTCAAAATGTTAGGTTTAAAAAAGCTGCATATTTAAAATCTTATTAAAATGTATTTCACTTTCATATTCAAATCCCAGCCGCCTCCTAAATATGCAAAGAGAATCATGAAATTACTTGAGATTCTGCAAAAGGGGAAAAATAAACAGAAACCTACTTAAAATGTCTAATTCTTCAATATCCAAATGTGCCTTCAGGGATTCATTTGCCAGATTTCCCACTAATGTGTTAGCCACGCTAATGCTACCCTGGGAAATACAGCTCAACCAAATAAAAAACTCAAATAAACTAAGAGTACCTAGTAATTCCCTTAAGGTCAACTTATCGCTCATTAATCCCACATTGGCCATTCACTCAGGAAGCCCCTGTGGTAGCCAGAGCAGCGCTGTTCCTGGAGTGCGCCCGATTCGTTCACCGCTGCAACCGTGGCAACTGGCCCGAGTGGATGAAAGGCCACCACGTGAATATCACCAAGAAAGGCCTGTCCAGGGGCCGGTCTCCCATCGTGGGCAACAAGCGGAACCAGAAGCTGCAGTGGAACGCTGCCAAGCTCTTCTACCAATGGGGAGACGTGAGCTTTTCATTTTCTTCCATAAAAATCAGGGTGTCTGAGTGAAGTGAAGACGTTTTGTGTGTGTGTTTGCCTGGGAGACAATGCATTGAGTATCTGCTATGTGCCAGGCACTGAACTAAACAGTTTAGGGGAAAATAATCTTAATTCATTGAATGCTCCCAATACATCTATGAAGTTAGACGTTATTATTCCTCTGTCTCCTTCCCTGGACCTCTGCTTCCTTCCTGCCTATAGATGTGTTTTCCCAGGATAGCTTGTAATTTCTTTCTGTGTAATTTCCCTCAGGGTCACATGTATTCCTGTGTTTTTAATTGTTAACTCGGTGGCAGCAGCACACACTTCTCTATCCATAACACTTCAGATCCCAGGCCAGTATTGCCAACTGCATGCTGGGCTTCCTCTCAATACTCATCTGACCAAAATAAAATTGTTCTTCCCATATAAGAACACCCCCGTCGGCAACCCTTCCTAAAACTTCTATTTTTATTAACGATTCCACCATCATCTAAAATGGCAGCCTGTGAACATGTTCCAAACCTCCTTCCCTTATCGATTGCACCCCCTTCACGTCACTGATGTCCCTTGAGGCTGGATGACTAAAGCGTTTTCCCATTTGGTCTCCTCCCCATGTCCTACACTTTGCTAGTAAAATGACCTCCCTAAGGCTTAGCCCATCGAAAAGCAGAACATGCATACTTATCTGCCAGCCTCCAGACTTGCCCCCTCCAATTCATTCTCCAAACTGCTGTCAGAGGGATTAGATGAAAATGCAAATCAGATGGTGCTTGCTACCCACTTGTAATGCTTCAGTGGCCCTTCTTTTTTCTGGGGATGAAACCCAAATTGCTTAGCCCGGCATCACTGCTCTCTCCACAGCCTTTGTGCAAATCATATCAAGATTATGGATGAGGAAGGCAAATGAACTCCTCTAAAGAATATTTATCTTAATCCTTTGCATCTAAGAGGTGTGTGATAATAATAAGATGTTACATTAATTATTTTTTATTTCTATTGAATTCAAAGAAGAAGGGGGGAGAGAGAGAGAGAGAAACATCAATGATGATAGAGAATCAACGATTGGCTGCCTTCTGCACACCCCACACTGGGGATTGAGCCCATAACTCAGGCATGTGCCCTGACCGGGAATCAAACCATGACCTCCTGGTTCATAGGTCAACACTCAACCACCGAACCATGCCGGCTGGGCTGTTACATTAATTTTCGAAAGCAGGCTACATGGTTTGTCTTTGAATTTCTAGGCAAGTAAGGCAGTATCCCTCGAATGACTATTAAGGTTTCTCCCCCACTCAGAAACTACCTTTCATCATCCTTCAGAATGTAAAATGAAGTTCAGCTTCAAGAACTGCAGGATCTGGGCCCAGCTTACCTTTCCAGCACATTATTTCCTCTTGCAAAACTGTGCTTCAACCAGGTGGCTTACTTGTCAGTCTCTGAACACATCAGTTTAGTTCCCTGAATATGGATCTTCTAGAACTCTCTATCTGGACTATCCGCTCT
>NW_006383015.1:6208207-6218586 GCF_000327345.1 Myotis davidii | reverse complement strand
CTTTCCCTTCCCCATCCCCCAAAACACCAGTTCTTCACAAATCTATTGCAATGAGACTTTCCATGATTCTCCACACTGAATCCAAGCTCTCCACCTTCTGAACTAATGAAGTCTTTCACTACTTAATGTGCTATTTTGGTATGTTATTACCTCTCCAATAGACCAAGCATGTCAAACTCAAAGGCTAACACAGGCCAAATAAATAAGGTCTAAGTTTATGTGGGCCACACACAAAAAAGCTTCAATTTTCATAGAAACGTAGGTTTATTTAGAAAAGTATAGTATAAAAAAAAGAACAAGAGCAATGATAAAATTAATGTTTTCTTACTGACACTTGGCATCTTTTCTCTGCTAATTTCTTTCCTACTTGGGGGGAAAGCTTGTTCGCAGTGATTACTTTCAAAACTGACCCAAGGTGAATGTCAGTAATTCTGGATCTGACAGGAGACTTATTTCCTTTCATAATTGTAAATAACTGCTCACACTGTTATATTGGGTGGGCCACATGTGGCCCGCGGGCCGTGAGTTTGACATGCTTGCCAATAGATTGTAAGCTCGGTGTACAAAAGCCACTGTTCTCAAAACTGCCTGGTACTGGCACAAGAACAGACATACATACCAATGGAACAGAACAGAGAACCGAGAGATTGACCCAAACCATTATGCTCAATTAATATTTGACAAAGGAGACAAGAATATACAATGGAGACAAGACAGTCTCCTCAACAAATGGCGTCACTCTATCCACTGAGCCAAACCGGTTCGGCGAGAAGTTCATTTTTTAGCAACCCCCTTTTGGGAGCTGTGGGTTTAACTTACACTATTTATTTTCACATCCTGGGAGGATTGATATGGAATCTTTCCCTTTGGACCTCACTATTCAGCTTGTTGGCTCCATTCTAGACTCATGTTGCATGCACCCACCTTTGGAGGGATCTCCAAAATAGTAACATCAGGACAAAGATTTTTGTTGAGGTGGGGTTTTTTATTTTTATTGTTTTCTTTGCTTAAAACTTCTAAGGCTAGTGGCTAAAATTTTAGGATCCTGTGATATCTGTATACATGGTTTGCTTTCTTTTCATGTGGTTTTTCTTATTCCGCACTTAATTCTAGAGTTTGAGGAGACTTTCTATATGAAGGCATTTTAGTATTATCTCAGAGTTCATTTTTTAGCAATCCTTTACCTTTTGAGGGCTGTGGGTTTAACTTACACCTTTTTGTTTCCCAATAATCAAGACACTCAAACAGCTTGCATTTTTATTTAAAGAATTCTGGACATACCTTCATATGTCAGTTTCCAGTAGTGAGTGTAATTTCTTGTATGTCCAGAATTTAGTAACTTTTCTAAATGTTTGAAAAGAATGTTGTAAGAAGAAAGGAAAGATTTAGCTGGCATTTTAGTCTTACCAGTACACAGAGTAATCCACCAGTCAGACCCCAAGTTCATTTTAGTTATTTCCCTAATTTTTCTTCCTGGGCTTGTGCTCCTTCCACTGTTGCATACAGTGTATAATTGGAATATAAAATAAATTAGATAGAGATAGTTTATTTTTTCTCTTCTTAGGGAAAATTCATTAATTATTAGTTCCATTAATACCGTATTTAAAAAACCCCACAATATTGCCTATGTGCTGAGTTATTAAAAGTTATATTTCCAATATTGATGTTGGGTACTCTACCAAAAGAATAGTTACTATTTCTTACTAATTCAGAGTATCATGGAGGAGGGAACAAATTCTATAAAAAAGACAATCAGTGCATATATAATGGCAGATAAAAATAAAATTGCAGTACCAGAATTCTTGCCAACCTCCAAACTCATTAGCATGACAATGACATTCTCATAAAATAGCATGATCAGGAGTACTCTGACAAAGGGTGACTTCTTATTTTTACTGCAATAAAATCTCCCATGAAAGACTGAAATACACCTGTATATGAGACCTATAAAATAAATGACCCTTAGGTAAATGAAAATATTTTCACTGAGTAAATGGGAAAAAAAATTCTATGAGTCTACCAAAGTACCATCCTAGTTCCTACAAGTATTTAGTCTGAATGACCGTGGAGATAGCATCAGTGCCTTCCATCTCTGGGTTTCCATATTAGAAAACCTGGCGGTAACAACACTATGGCAAACAGAGGAGGCTTATGCTGGAAGAACTTCCCACTCATTGTTTATGTCCTCTGTATGCAAGAGCCTACTTTACAGTCTAATATACTTTGTGCTGTTTCTTTTTTCCCCTCCCTGGTAGGCAATTGGCATCCGATTGAATGAGCTGTGCC
Organism: Myotis davidii; assembly: GCF_000327345.1. Taxonomy (NCBI): domain Eukaryota; kingdom Metazoa; phylum Chordata; class Mammalia; order Chiroptera; family Vespertilionidae; genus Myotis; species Myotis davidii. Next base: position 6,216,300 of record NW_006383015.1, on the reverse strand, counting down.
ACGGGGAGAGTGAGAGCCCAGCTAATCTGCTGGGTCTTATTTATGATGAGGAGACCAAGAGGAGACTGAGAAAGGAGGATGAGGAGGAAGACTTTTTAGATGACAGTAAGGAGACTCCCTTTACTACAAGAACCCCTGCTTGTAAGAACCTCTGCTTTAGGAGCACTTAATATTTCTCTTTCCTCTTCCATATTCTTACCACCTTCCCATGTGTCCCCACTGCGCCTTCCCCCCTATTCCCTGTGTATGGATGTAAAGCATGTGCATAAAGCCACACCGAGGAGAGGGCAAGAACCAGAAAGAGGAGACTAGAAGAGACTATAGACAGGGGCAAAGAGTTGCAGGCCATCTGGAACTTCCATTGCTTTGTAGTCTCTGACTCATATTATTACACAAAGATTAGTATTAGGCTTCTCTGAGAAAATTAAACTGTGGAATATTACTGTCCCAAGGGGAGTTTGGTCAGATTTTGTATTTTATTATTGCTTTTGGAGATTAAAAAATAAAATAAAAGTTATACCAAACAAAATTGAACATGACATACTTTCCAGATCACTAACATATTGTAATTTTTAAACAGTGTATAATGCAGCATTTAACATTAAATTGAATTATTAAAAGATTCACATTGTTAGAACTATGAATATCTTCCACACTGTAGTGATGTATTAAAATTATAATTGAGTTCTATCATAGAAAAATAGAGGCAAAGAGTTCTGTACATCTCTCTCCAGAACCATTTTGTGCATATATGTGTTCTATGCCATATGAGCTTGTATGTATGTGCACCACTGCCTTTTATGGGTCATACAATTCCAATGTGATCATGGAATCAGTATCATTATTTGAAGACAATGAGGCCTCTTCCTCTTGACCCTCCCTAGTGGTTTGAAACTCAAACTCCCTGATTATGTTTTAAGGGTTGTCCCTCGTTAAGTGATGCCAAACATACTACACCCTTATAGTCATGAAATATAAAGACTATATGTCATGGCTAGACTGTAACATTAGACAGAACTAAATAATAATAAAAAACATATTGTCTTCTTTTTCACTTTTATATCAAGGATTTTTAAAAATAATTTTAAGACATTTTGCTCTTTCTCGGCCCTTATCAAATGAGAGAAAATTTCTTGACTTAGTTGTTGACAAAACACCAAATTCTGACATCAGTCTTCCAGTCTAATGGTGATAGTTGCCCCAATGATTTCGTTAAGTTCATAGTAGTCTAGCCTCTCCTAGAATGACTCATGGAATTGGGTCTGATTTGTAGAAGGCCTTTAGGAGTATTCAGTGATCACAGAGCCTATTGAAGGCCTGCCAGAAGACATCCCTAAACTGCACTGGGCCTCTCAGGGGTCATTCAGAACAGAGAAGAGCCAAGGCAACATCAAGTGGACATATCCTCATAGACCAAAATAACCTTGAATCTTCATGAGACCACCTAAGTACCATTTACCAGTTATGTTATACTGGTATATTAGCTTTTCTGTGAGCTTATGCTTTACTCAGTCCTTGTTCATTATAACAGAACATTTGAGATGATAGTTATGCGAGGCCTTGGACTAAGACCAAGCTCATTGTGTATAGGACAGACAAGAAGAATCTAGATGAAAACTCAGAAGTAAAAGGACAGATCCATAAGTTTACACTAAATATCTAGTCTTTCATTATTTTTAAAAAGCCATTGCACATCCAGGTAATTTCTAGAGTCATGTAGCCTTCATCAAACATAGATTGGAATGTCTGGTTTCATTCAACATTCAAGTCAATACATAGCTCATCCTGCATTTAAAAGATAATCATGGTGCATACACACATCAGTCTGGAAATTCTAAAGGAGTTTGTCCCTTACATTTTTAAAAAGAGGCATTGTGCCCAGCCAGCATGGCTCAGTGGTTGAGCATCAACATGAACTGGGATGGAGCAGTCTAATTCTAGGTCGGGACACATGCCTCGTTTGTGGGCTCAATCCCTAGTGTGAGGTGTGAAGGAGGCAGCCAATCGGTGGTTCTTTCTCATCATTGATGTTTCTGTCCCTCTCTCCCTCTCCCTTCCTCTCTCAAATCAATGAAAATACATTTTTTTAAAAAAGAAAGGTGCTTTGCTTAAAATAAATAAATAAATAACATTAAAAGAGGCAATATTCCCCAGCCACATGCTATCTTTGGAGAGAAAATACTGGTCTTCATGAGGAAACAATAGCCAGTTATCTTCAGAAAGACCATAATTTCCTCCTACTGTCAGTATATACCATGAAGTATAAATTATATTCAATTAAGAAAGCCTACTACATGGGAAATATTTTAGAGGTATTTTTAGCAATGTTGCTATGCAATGATATTGCTTGCTCAATGATTTAATTCATTCAAAATAGATAACCAGGGCATGTGCCCTGATCGGGAATTGAACTGTGACCTTCTGGTTCATAGGTTGACGCTCAACCACTGAGCCATGATGACTGGGTGATAACTGCTTCCTTTTATGAGAGACAGAACTCTGCATAGCTTTGGTCTTCTTTTTAAGTAATCAGTGTATTTCTGCTTGATTTGTGATGATATGTATCTGAGAGTTTTAAATCCTGAGAATTTAAAAAGTCTCTATGGTACCAATTTGGACATTATCTGCCTTTAGAGAAAAATCCATTACTTGAACTATGGTGGATGCAATGTTTTGCTCATTTAAATATCAGTATGCATTGGAACAAAGGAGGATATTTGCATTCTTTTAGTGTAGCAATACTTTAATATGACAGGCTAACTTGCATCAGTTGGATGAGGGAGGTGATCAAGTATGTCTTATCAATGCTACAGAAACATATCTGGCCCTGAACTGAAACAACTTCACTGTCCTCAGAATATCAAGAGAGATGTCTCTGATAAAATGAATCAGCAGGACCTTTATAGTTTCAAATCGACCCCACCGCCATGTATATAGTCTAAATCTAATTGAATAGTGATATGAAAATCTTTCAAAACTGCTTTCCCATTTCTGTTTTCATCAAAAGGCTGCATTTTGTTACTCTACGTGGCAGTAAGGAGAATAATTTAGTTCTTGATTGCTATTTTAATACTGGGCACTTGTTATAGAATTACAAGCTGGAAAAAGAGAGAGGTCTGTTAATGGACAGATTGTGGTAAAGGGAATAGGTAAATTGAACATGTATAGGTAACATTCTCATATGCACTTTCATTTTGGACATGTTTAGGTAACGTTCTCATATGCAGTTTGATTTTACACATGTGTAGCTGTTTCCATTAAACCACGCCTCTTTGTATTTTAGTTTGTTAACTCATGAAAGAACTCTCATTCCACAGGTACTGTGAACCCCTCTAAATGCGGCTGCCCCTTTGCTTTGAAGATGGCAGCATGCCAGCTGCTGCTGGAGATTACCACCTTCCTGCGAGAGACCTTTTCTTGCCTACCCAGACCACGCACTGAGCCTCTGGTGGTAAGAAAAGCATGCATGTTAACAACCAGGCTACTTGGAGAGAGTAAGACATGTAACCAGGTTCTGAGTATGCACATTTTCTTCAAATGCCTGATGACCAAAATGTATGATATAATTCAAAATTCAACCAAGAGATTTTCTTCGTTTTTAAATTAAATTTATTGGGGTGACATTGGTCGACATGAACATATAGGTTTCAGGTGTGGGTTTCTATGTTACAAGATCTGTATATTACACCATGTGCCCACCACCCAAAGTCAAATCTTCTCATGTAACCATATATGAAGACCCCCTTCTGCCCCCCACCCCCTTCCTTCTGGCAACCACCATACTGCTGTGGGCTTAATCCCCAGTTTGGGGTGTGCTGTTTGTGTTCTTAAGTTTCAGTTTTGATTCCCATATATGAATGAAATCATATGGTTCTTAGCTTTTTCTAACTGACTTATTTCACTTAGCATTATGTTCTCAAGGTCCATTCATGTTATTGCAAATGGCGCTACTTCCTCCTTTCTTATGGCTGAATAGTATTCTATTGTGTATATGTACCACATCTTATTATCCAGCCCTCTATTGTAGGACACTTTGGTTGCTTCCATGTCCTGACCACCGTGAGTAATGCTGCAATGAACAAAGGGGTGCATATATCTTTGCAAATACATGCTTTCAAGTTTTCCGGGTACATTCTGAGGAGAGGGATTGCTGGGTCATATGGTAGCTCTATTCTTAATTTTTTGAGGAATCACCAGACTGCTTTCCATAGTGGTTGTACCAGTCTACATTCCCCCAGCAGTGAATGAGGGTTCTCTTTTTCCACAACTTCTCTAACACTTGTTATTGCTTGTCTTGTTAATAATGGCTACTCTAACAGGTGTGAGGTGGTATCTCATTGTAGATTTTCATATATAAAAATAAAATTTGCTCTATTAAAAAATAACTCTCAAGTTGACCTTGAAATCACAAAAGATAGCACCACTAGGAAAATGTTTGATTACTGTCAGTAATGCTACAATGCCTAAGAATGTGTATGTGTAGGTTCCTTTATACCACAAGCTATGAGAAGTTTTCTGGCCAGCATTTTTTAATACCTACTGCTCATAAATCCACATAGAAGTGTGCTTCCAATGAATTTTCTTATTTAAATTACTAAAGGCCTGATGCATGAATTTATGCACGGGGCTCGGCCCGTGCAGCCCTGGCTGCATCGGCCAGCCCTCACAGCCCCAGCTTCATCCGGAAGGTCATCCAGACAGTTATTCTGCTGTTCAGTCTAATTAGCATATTAGCTCTTTATTATACAGGATGGGCAAAAAGACTTCTTCACCCGGCCTGTGTGGCTCAGTAGTTGAGTGTTGACCTATGAACTGGGAGGTCACAAATCAATATTAAAAACACATACTAAAACACACAGGCACACACACACACTTGCACCATCAGGGCCTGATTTGTTTAACAAAATAAAAACACTGTGTAAGAGCCAGAGTCTTGAGAGAGCATATGGGATAAGGACACACCTCAGAGCAAATCATTTGGGCCCTTAGTTCTCTAATAGGCACTGAGTCTCTAGTGGTTCTTTCAAGGTAGACGTCATCCAGCCAGAGCTGAGGAACTAGACAAGTTCTTTTCTTCCCTTTACACAAGGCTCACACTACTCTACCAGAAATAGTGTTGCACTAACAGTCGATGTGCTTTCATTTAAGCGAATTTTATAATCTACCAGCTCTCCCGATATTTCAACCGAATGCAACATGAGCAAGGCCATACCCTAATCCTGGTGGGGTCAAAAGAATTTCTGCTCTGGGATTCCTGAGTGGTGCCTCTCTCTCTGGTCTTCCATGTCTGCAAAGCCTGTTTCCTCGCACCAAAACATAAAATGGATATTTTCAAGTTGGAAACATGTCTGGGCAAAATGTATGTTTGTTAGAGAGACAAACCCACATTTGGAATGAAAAACTACATGATTTGGATATTGAAAAAAGCAGTTTTTCTACTGCTCTTCCTTAATTTTATATTAACCTGGGCCGCTAAATTTCTGAATTAACTTTACTGTTATATTGAAACTACTCTATAAAATCGAATCAAGACCACCATTTAACATATATGTGTAGTTTAAAATCCAGTATGATAAAATATTTGGTCTGTAAGAATCTGTCAGTGTTATCAACATTCTGATTATACTGGTCTTCATGAAAGCACAGTAGCGTATCTATTTTTTTTTTAAATCCTCACCTGAGGATATTTTCCCATTGATTTTAGAGAAATAGAGAAAGTGTAAGAGAGAGGGAAAGACAGAGAGAAACATCAATGTTAGAGAAACACATTGATTGATTGCCTCCTGCATGGGCCTGGGCCGGGGAGGAGCCTGTAACTGAGGTACGTGCCCTTGACCAAAATTGAACCCAAGACTCTTCGGTCCACAGGCCGACATTCTATCCACTGAGCCAAACTGGCTAGGGCAGCAGTGTATCTATTTTTAAGTTTTCAGATTTTTTAAAAATATATTTTATTGATTTTTTACAGAGAGGAAGGGAGAGAGATAGAGAATTAGAAACATCGATGAGAGAGATACATCGATCAGCTGCCTTCTACACATCTCCCACTGGGGATGTGCCCGCAACCCAGGTACATGCCCTTCACCGGAATCGAACCTGGGGACGCTCTATCCACCGAGCCAAACCGGTTTTGGCAGTTTTCAGATTTTTATTGGCCACCTTTTGACCTGCTGGGATTTAAAAAGAGAACCTTAAAGTTTGATTCCATTGTTTTTGTTTTCCTTTCAATTTCTCTAAAGCTATCGTTTAATGACCCTATTATTATTATTACAACAAATTTATTTTTTAATCAGTCACATCTTTGAAAAATTACTGTATAACTGGCAGGCCAGTAGGAAATGCCAAGAAATTAATTTAAAACAGAGCCTGCAGTCATTCAGGCAATGAGAGGAAAGTTTTCACTGCTATATTGCCTTTAGCAAGGTCTCAGAGATCTTTTATTCATTATATTGGGATTTTCACTGTCAAGTGTAGGTTTATGTATTTTGGGAGGATATGACCTTGATAAGATAAATGAGAAAGAAGCTTTTTTTCATACGTAATTGATTTAAATATAGTTGATGGTAAAAACAAAAACCACCTCAAGTCACGTTCTAACCTACCATAGAAAAAGCAATGAGTATCCTAAAACTATCTTACCAACACAGATGCTGAAAATGCTTGAAATTATTTTTTAAGAAATTATATTAATAGTGACTCTATCAGGCTAAGCATAAATGCCACCAAAATGAACTATTCTAAAGTTTTAACAAAACATGTAGGAGAGAAAGCAAAAAAACCTTAAATACAATAGTGAAAATAAAAGTTAATTTGTTTAACCACACTTGATAGGGTTAGGAAGTCCCAGTAGGTCCTTATGTCATTGGTGGGTAATAAAGTTCAAGGAAAAGGAAAAATGATATCAAAAGGTATTAAAATGTGCTAAAAATATATTTTTACCAACTTAACAATTTTTTTCTAGATAAATCCCTAGATGCAACTTAATGTGCTTTACCCCCCCAAAAAAATAACTCTTCTTGGTAGCATTTTAGTCACTTTTTATTAACCATGCAAATAAATAATGTCTTTAAAAAAGAAAAAGCAGCATTTTTACAAGATTTATAATCTAAAGAGCATAATAATCAAAATGTTCTCTAAATATTGACTTCCAAACTTGAGACCAATAAACAAATATTTTTAAAGGAATTCTGTGTGTAAAATTGTTGATCTATTAAAATATTTCCCAATGGAGTTAAGTTTGAGGATTAAGTAAAGTTAGCTCAGCAAATAAGTGGGTAAAGGAAATTCAGGTTTAAGAAATCTCATATATGAGGGCCAGAAGCACAAAATAGGATCATACACTGGCAGAATGTCTCTCTCCCTTCGAGGCACAGCTCAGTATAAGGGGTTCCTTATTTGCGGAACTAACTTTACTTAATCCTCAAACTTAACTCCAGCATTACTTCTGTATTTGCTTTTTACTTTTGCTATAACAAACTACCATAATTTCGGTTGTTTAAAATAGCTGAATATATAATCTTATAGTTCTGGAGATCAGAAGTTTTACACAGGTTAACCAGATTAAAATCAAGGTGTTAGCAAGGCCACACGCCTGCCTTTCTGGGGCTTCAGGGAAGAGTCTGTTTCCTTGATCTCATTCCATCTTTCAGAGGCTACACATTCTTAGCTCATTGTCTCCTCCCCCATCTTCAAAGCCAGCAATTTAACATCTCTGTCACCCTTCTTCCACAGTCAGATCTTCCTCTGACCACAGCCTGGAAAAGCTCCCCACTGTTAAAGATTTGTGCGATCAGGTTAAGCCTTCCTCTTCCAGTATAATCTTCCATCTTCATCACATGTGCAGAGTCCCTGTTGCAATGTAAAGTGACATGTTCACCAGGTTCCAGGGACTAAGGCAATGGTTCTCAACCTGTCGGTTGTGACCCCTTTGGGGGGTCGAACGACCCTTTCACAGGGGTTGCCTAAGACCATCGGAAAACACATATATAATTACATATTGTTTTTGTGATTAATCACTATGCTTTAATTATGTTCAGTTTGTAACAATGAAATTGGGGGTCACCACAACATGAGGAACTGTATTAAAGGGTCGC
>NW_006383015.1:6202374-6207953 GCF_000327345.1 Myotis davidii | reverse complement strand
AAGAATTTGTGGGAGAAAATACTCTGGGCTCACTAGGCTTAAGAGGCAGGCTTTCTGAAGATGCAGGGCGCCTGAGGACCAGGCCTTTGGGCTGAGTGCCCCACAGCTCATCCCACACCAGAAATGAACCAACTGGAATTGGGAACCTCTAGAGCAGTGGTTCTCAACCTGTCGGTTGTGACCCCTTTGGGGGGTCGAACGACCCTTTCACAGGGGTTGCCTAAGACCATCGGAAAACACATATATAATTACATATTGTTTTTGTGATTAATCACTATGCTTTAATTATGTTCAGTTTGTAACAATGAAATTGGGGGTCACCACAACATGAGGAACTGTATTAAAGGGTCGCGGCATTAGGAAGGTTGAGAACCACTGGACCAAGGTGTGAACGTCTCTGGAAGGTCATTGTTCTGCCAACCACGACCTCCAAGCATGATTTCTGAGCTCCTCCTCTGTCTCTCAGCCTTGGAATTTATCACTTGTTGGCCTCCTCACTCTCTACCTTGGGATTCTGACTTTCTTTAGGACCAGAACCACTTCTTTTTATCACCCAGAACTAACACATTTGTACTCAATGCATAATTATTTAATAAATAGGTAAATACCAATTTTAGTTAAAACCATGCACAAAGAATTAGAAGGTAAGTTTGTTCTAAATTTGGAATGAGGTCTGTGCTTTTGGAAGGTGAGGCATGTGAGAAAAAGTGAAAAACTGAGTGAGGGAAGTCTTTTGTTTTTGTTTTTTAAACTCAATGAATATTATGATGGCTACAGTCTACGATTTGCATTAGGTAAAGGTAAATGGGGCTGTTTAAGTGCAATTCTGTGCAATTCAAACCCGAGGGAGGTTTGCCAGGAGACCACTGCAGTGCTGGGAGTTGCCAGCATTCACGTGCTCCCCGCTGACATTTCAGGACCTGGAGAGCTGCAGGCTGCGTTTGGATCCTGAGCTGGACCGACACAGATACGAAAGGAAGATCAGCTTTGCCGGGGTCCTGGATGAAAACGAAGACTCAAAGGATTCCCTCCACAGTAGCAGCCACACCCTCAAATCCGACGCAGGTGGTGAGGAGAAGAAAGGTATGGAAAAGCAAGGATTGTTTCATGTTTCAGGGTTTCTTGTAGAATATTTGGTCTGGGGCCTAACCTACGGAATTGTTTACCCAAAGACGGGCAAGACCGTTGGCCCCGTACAGTACTGTGTCCATCCAATGAGGTAGGAAACCATTCTGGTTGGGAGTTGGACGCTTCAGTCAGAGAGGCTCAGGTTCTAATTCCAGCTCAGCAGCTCTCCGTATTTCATTGACTCCAAGATGCCATCATTCACGTGATGAAACATTACATACCAATAGAAAGGAAAAATACTCCCCTTCAGCTCTTACACAATACTTTCTTATTGCTTAGTTTGTGTTTCATCCTTTTTTTTATAACTCTTTTTTGTTGTTTTTTTTAAATATATTTTATTGATTTTTTACAGAGAGGAAAGAGAGAGATAGAGAGTCAGAAACATCGATGAGAGAGGAACATCGATAAGCCGCCTCCTGCACGCCCCCCACTGGGGATGTGCCCGCAACCAAGGTACATGCCCTTGACCGGAATCGAACCTGGGACCCTTGAGTCCGCAGGCCGACGCTCTATCCACTGAGCCAAACCGGTTAGGCTGTGTTTCATTCTTATCGAAATAGAATTTCAGGCTTAATTAGATGAAAAATTGTATTTTCAGTATATATCATTCTTGTGCAGCCAAAAAAAGGTAAACCTTTAAGCTGGTTAAAGGGTTTCTAAACTATCCTCAATTCAGAGTTCAAATTTCTTAATCACTTTTCAACTCCGAATTGTCAATGTCCATAATTTTTTTTTAAAGGATGATGTCCTGTGAGTCATCAGAATGTTAAGAATACATCATTTTCAAATTAATCTCTAAAAGGAGTAAAGCTATTGGTGCTAGGCACTTAAGGAAATATTCAGTTGTATGAAGTTAGCCTACCTTCAATTCCTGCTTCTGGAATATTGCCAAACACATCTGATGGACATCTCACGCAGTCGTCCACCCAGCTACCATTTTGCTTCTTGGAGTTAAAAGACACTGATACCCATTCTGTAAAGTTTGTTGCTGATGCTTTAGATCAGTGGTTCTCAACCTTCTGACCCTTTAAATACAGTTCCTCATGTTGTGACCCAACCATAAAATTATTTTCGTTGCGACTTCATAACTGTAATGTTGCCACTGTTATGAATCGTAATGTAAATATCTGATATGCAGGATGGTCTTAGGCGACCCCTGTGAAAGGGTCATTCGACGCCCAACGGGGGCGCAACCCACAGGTTGAGAACCGCTGCTTTAGATGTTCACATGGGAACAAGCAACAACAAATGTGTCACAACTGCCACATGGCACCAGGGATGCTAAGTTTTTTTTCCAACTGTAAGACAAATGTCCATTTCCGGTATGTTAAAATGTGAAAAAATGTGCACCTTAAATTGCTAAAATATAGTCACTAGCTGTGTGACCTTGTCCAAGTTACTTACCCCCTGAAGTACCATTTTTCATCTCTGTAAAATTGGGTTAATAACACCCTATTGTGATGTTGAAAGCTTTAAAGGAGACTACACAAATAAAACATAAACTCAGAACTTGGCACATAATAGGCACACAGTAAATAATTGTCTTTTTTAAAATATCATGAGCTAAAGTAAAGATTGCAAAGTTTTAAGTTGCTCTCTAGAGACGCCTTTAAACTTTTAACTTCTCTATCTGATTGTTGTTCCTTAAATTCCACTGCACATCAATGTTCTCCTAGTGAATTTCACTTAAAAGACCATCAGCACATTTGTAAAAAGAGTCCAAGATGATTTTATGGACTTAGTACTTTCTAGTGTCCAATAGACAATGACTCCATGAATGTTTGATGATTTAAGGAATGAACAATCTTGAAAGGAATAGCCCTAAATAGAGAAAACATCAAATCTTTAAAGACTTTAAAATTTTTCATGGAATGGACATACACAGAATTATTTTCTAATATTTCAAGATTGTAGTCATGGCATTTTCAAAATGCAAGTAATTGTTACATCATAATGAACTTATGGTGAACCAAATATTATTTTAGCAAAATCTTAGCAATTTCTGCACGTGAAGAAGTACCAAATCAATATATTTTCAAATATTCCTGCTTCAGATAAGGATAACCACATATGAAGAGAAGCTTCCATCTTCTAAGCATAGCCCAAGGGGATTTTTTTGGTCCATTCAAAGTTATTATGCTAATTATTAAAGTCGCTGAAATAAAAATTTCTAATACTGACATAGTTAAACTTGAGCTGAGTAAATTCTACACCATTTTAAAAAATAAAATATCAGGTTAATTTTAAGGACACATTAATGATTACTGTTTTATAAATTGCTATTAATATTCAAAGACACAAATGCTTACTATTTTTTCTTTTCATAGAATAGCCATGTTAATATATGAAAGTTGTTTAATAAGTGAAGCGCAGTAGACTGAAACTATAAATAAATGAAAACATATCCATAAAATATCATTTACCACTTAGCAACAATCTCCTTAAGATTCCTAAATATTCCTTAGTCCTTTTTTTCTTTGTGCAATTTCTTTTTAATTTTTTTAAAAAATATATATTTTATTGATTTTTTACAGAGAGAAAGGGAGAGGGATAGAGAGTTAGAAACATTGATGAGAGAGAAACATCGATCAGCTGCCTCCTCCCCACTCCCTACTGGGGTGTGCCCGCAACCAAGGTACAAGCCCTTGACCGGGATCTAACCTGGGACCTTTGAGTCCACAGGCTGACGCTTTATCCACTGAGCCAAACTGGTTAGGGCTCCTTAATCCTTTTGATAAGTAGATTTCAGCTGCTAAATCAATGTGAAAATGGGGACCATGAGGACCCTGCTAACTTAGATTATAAAAGTTTTATTTAAATGTTCATACCATCTGTTTATATTAAAGCAAAAGATTAAGTTCTTGAAATAAACAACCTGAGGACAATTCAGACACTACTGAGGAAAGCTAATGTGAAATAATTTTTAAACTAAAAATTTCTGCCTAAAATCTCCAAGCAGGGTCTGTCAAACCATTTCACCCAGATTCCAAATACAAACCACGATTGGTATTCCAATGCACAAGACATTTCTGATCAGTGGACAATCATCTATTGAGCACCTACTGAATGTGAGGCATTATTACATGTTTTCAGAAAACAGCCATGAGGAGGAAAATTTTCCCACATATGTTTTAGTTTATATTAGCTAAAAGTTAATCACATAATAGGGAGTAACACTACATACTTTTTAAATAAAGATGAGTTGTATAAAAAAAAAACAAATTAGGGTCAGAGAATTGGTAGTGACCTAGAGTTGGGGGTACTTTTGTTCAGAGAAGGACCCCATAAGTGACGTTGAGAAGAGACATGTATCATGTGAAGGAGCCAGTCATGCAAAGGGAGGAGTTTTCCAGCGACAGCCGTGAGAACATGGCTCTTGTGCAGGAATGAGCCTGGAGCACTGGAAGAAGGGCAAAAAGGCCGACATGGTTGGAAAAGAATGAGGGGGGAAAGGTGGTAGGAGGGATGGGGTCAGAGGGCAATTAAATGGGGTCTGTAGATATGTTTAGAAATTTAATTCTACTTTGTGTATCGGAGAGTTGTTGGCAGGTTTTGACCAGAACAGTAATATAATATGTGTATTTATGATTTATGTATTTAAAAGATGAGTCTATCTGTGGGAGTGGGGGGAAAGGGGAGCAGTTAGCTAGTTACATTAGCCTGGGGAATAGGTGATGGGGCTTTCAAAGCCCTATAAAATTTTGATGTGTGGAGCCAGCAGGACTTGCTAATGGATAAAATGTGAGATGAGAAAAAAAGGGATAAAGAGATATTTAATTTAATTTAGATAAATTTGTGTCACTTTCATGGTAGTTCTTGTTGTCATGGAGATAAGGACTAAAATTCAATGCTGTGCAATCTCAACTAATGTTTTTCATGAATAATACCAAATCCGAATTCTTATTGCTGTGTCCTCTATAAATAATCGATGCCATATTCCTTTTTTCTCCTTTTTTTGTTTTATTTTTTTCAATTATCATTTATCCCCCCATACTCTTTTACACCTCCACACCTCTCCACAGTCACCACACTATTGTTCATATCCATGAGTTCTTTTTTTTTTCCTTTTTAAAGTCAATGTCATAATTCTGAACACCAATTTTTCAGTGTTGTCTCCAATTACCCTTGGGGATAGAACAGGTTGCATTATGAAATCAGCCAAGAATGTTAAAGTATACCTCTATACAAATTAAGAAAAAACTCTAATCTTTTTCTCTACTTCCCAATATACTTTGACATGAAATTGTATTAACGGTCACTAAAAATGACAATTATATTCTATTTCAAATTTATTTCAGGTAGGTCAAAAAGTCTCAGTTAAGCCTAAAAATAAATATGGAAGAAAAACAGTGGATGAGTTGTGTGCTATAATTAAAATAGAGTAGTATGGTCTCTAGTCTTTATGGAACTTATCCAACTGTGCTGCAAGAATTTTTCTTCAGATGTGCACT
>NW_006383015.1:6201287-6202321 GCF_000327345.1 Myotis davidii | reverse complement strand
AAGTAAACATTTAGTTAACGCCTTACAGAGCTGTGTGAGCTCTGCCCCAGTCACAGCTTAACTCTCCTGTGAGTGAGAAACGCGAGACTAAAATGCAATCTTCCCTATAGGGAGTTTAAAATATATTCATAGCTATGCCATAAATAATTCATTTGAAATCTTGTTCATGTCTTAATAAGGAAAGCTTACAAAAATGACCCCTCATGATAATGACTTTAGGCTCTGCAAACGCCATTCCACCCTTACACATAAATAATTCATTTGAAATCTTGTTCATGTCTCAATAAGGAAAACTTACAAAAATGACCCCCTCATGATAATGACTTTAAGCTCTGCAAACGCCATTCCACCCTTACGAAAATCAGTGTGTGACCACACCACATCTTCAAAAGGAAAGGAAAGAGGTGTGTCTATGACAATGAGAAGTAAGGGTGCTTTGGGTTTAAAAAGTAGGTTTTAAAGATTTAACATGTTTTTTGTTACCCTTTTATTTTCCTCACTGATGACTGTTTCTTCCAGAACACGAAAGATGAATAATGCATATTCTCCTTGGTAGATAGAGACTGTAAGGTTGGCTCAGGGTGTTGCAACATTTGGACTCACATCTCACCCAGCCTTCTAACTGGGAGGAGGATGCTATGAAATCACTAGGTGCATTGGGAATGGATCCATGTCCCACTCATGTTCACCCAAAGCACCCCTGGGGAAACAGATCCTTTAGTGCCTCTGCTGACGAGCTGAGTGGAACCCACTGCTGACTGTTGGAGAGCGAAGCGTCTCTTGTTTTTATTTCTCAATGAGGTATTCCAAAAGGAAGGGGTTTGCATAACTCACGTGACTCTGCAGGTTGCATTTCAAAAGAAAAAGAAAAACAAATGGTTTGTGGTTCTGTTGAGTCTAGCCATAATGTGATGTAAATGTACTAACAGTCCTAGCAAGGGCACACTCATGCTTGTGAACCCTGGGCCAGCAAGGGAGCAGCTGTTCCCAGCACCGATGAGCTATGTGTCCAAGAGAGAAGATGCACAGGGCAT
>NW_006383015.1:6182830-6200940 GCF_000327345.1 Myotis davidii | reverse complement strand
TCCAGCAGGGCTGCCCAACCCTTAGTGGGCACATGGGTCACCTGGGAGTCTTGATAAGATACAGATTCTGTTTCAGTCTGGGGTGGGAGCCTGAGAGTCTAGACGTAAAGCTGACGCTGCCGGTCAAGGTCCACAGTTTGAGGAATGAGGACGTAGAGTATTTATTTGGGAGAGAAGACACTTTAGTGACAAGGGTAGTTTTTTGAAATCCAGATGTTTCTTTAAAGCAAGACGTAGGTATTCCCTTGGGACATCTAGCTAAAGGTCCTCTGTTTTAAAGTCTCTATTTCCCATTAAAAGCAAACAAAATATCAGAGAGGGGCGATTGTCTAGAGCTGACAGTTAGTGACCTTCAGCAAGTCAGTGTCTCAGGAATTTTTCTCCATCTAAACAATGGGAATAATTCTATTTGCTCCGTGCCTACTCTGAAGGGATGCTCTAAAGCAGTGGTTCTCAACCTGTGGGTCGCAACCCCTTTAGGGGTCAAACAACTCTTTCACAGGGGTCGCCTAAGACCATCAGAAAACACATATATAATTACATATTGTTTTTGTGATTAATCACTATGCTTTAATTATGTTCAGTTTGTAACAATGAAATTGGAGGTCACCACAACATGAGGAACTGTATGAAAGGGTCGCGGCAATAGGAAGGTTGAGAACCACTGCTCTAAAGATAAACACCTGAAGGTGAGGTCTATATACAACCAGAGCATTGGTGATGGAGCTTGTCACTGTAGGATCCAAAGAGACTCTGAATCCCAAAATGTGTTAGTCCTATGGGCTCTGGTTATCATCTTAATAGAAAGGAAGAAGGTTAAGCAGGCATGCTGATGGGACTCACTAACTGCCTGGAATTTAACTATTAAGTAAAAGTTGAAGCACTCTTTCTTTGTCATTCAGTCCCTATATGAGTAGCAAAAGAGAAAGATCTCCTTTCTAGGTGAAATTGTTTCAGAAATTAGTTAGGAACTATCGATAAATTACCAACCAAGCCTGCGAAATAGCAGCTGAGTATATCTATTCGAAGTGAGTTTAAAATAGGAAACGTTTCTACACCCATGGACCCTTGTCTTTGAAAATAGCTAATTTATGTGTTAAGATTCAGCTTATGTTTTGAGGAGAAAATAGAAGAAACCCCATGACTTCTTTTGGTACAGGTTTGAAACTGAAGCAATATCATCAGTTAGTTTCGGAGGGGGGAGAAATATTCAATTAATTGAATTGGTCAATTTAGCCTGACCAGTTGAGTCAAAATAGCCAGGGTAGAAGCATGATTTTGTCATAGAGAAAACCCAAGAAAGCTTTTAGATTTGAGGACAAAGTTTCATTATTTAGTATACTAAGAAGTGAATTCCTGAGCGGTGTCTCCTGCATACGTTCCCACAGAAGGAAATCCTTTTTGTCCACAATTAGACACATTTGCTTTCAAATTCCTTTTGTTTTTCCAAGGCACCTGCCCATCTTTGAAATAGCTCTGCCAGTAAAGCAGGTGGTGTTAGGGACAGTAGCGCCAGCCATAGGCACAGCAGTGGAGGGGGCAGTAGCACTCTGGGTGGCCACTGCAGGTTGGTTGGTGTCCCTGCTTAACTCTACCTGCGAGGTCTGGGCAGTCTGGAATGCACTTGGGCACACTCACCCAATAACTTGCTCATCTCAGCAATTCAAGGACTTGACCCTGTTTTTTCTCTGCTCCCATGTCTACACATGGAAGCCACCTTAACAGGGTTCATAAATGTCTTTGTAATTGCCAGTACAGCTGATGGTGAAGGGAACAGCTCCTATTAATATTCCTCCACTAAAATCGAGGCTATGCCCTGAAACCCACTGGGCCATGGTAGTCTGCCCTAGGATTCAAAAGCATGGAGAATTGTACCATACCAACGTGCTCTCCAAGGAGACCGAACAACATAACCCTCTCTTGGTATTTTTCTTTTGAAGAAGGGAGCCCGTGGAGTGCAAGCGAGCCCAGCATCGAGCCAGAAGGAATGAGTACTGCCGGCACAGAGGAGAATTACCACAGGAACATGTCGTGGCTTCACGTGAGTAGAAATCTGAGATCAATTTCTTTGGGCACCTGGAAAGATCCATGATGGGAGGACAAAAGATTATACTAAAGCCATCAATCCAATTTAGTCTTCAAGAAAAACCAGAGGCTTATATTTCAGTGGAACATCTCAGTATTCACTATGAGTGGTGTTCTGCTGGGTACTATTCCTTTTAAGTTTAACTAAGACCAAGGGTTCTTTGTTATGGCTGACTTTTGGGTCACCTTAAGTCAGGGAAAAATCATGAATGGCTAGGCCAGATTGGTAGTCAACACAGCTTGAGTGGCACAGGCAAGGCAGCATGACCAGTTTTATACAGGTTATCACCGATACTGAGAGCAAGGTCATGGTGCTGGTCTGAGTCTGCTCTCCATCCAGTATGGCACGTAGTCTCTCCCAGGTTAGGGGTTGGGGTGGGTTCTAGTTTCAGGAAGGGTGGAAGCATCTAGAGGATTACTCTATGCATATGTGACTAACCATGTGGCTCTAGGAATGCTAGTGCCTTTGGGGAAGGCACTGAAGAGTTCACTCCTTATCTTAAAATAACTATTTTAAATCAACTGAGTTCTTTTCTGGAATCTAACTTGGGAAGTCTAGGAGATGTGAGGATTTGAGCCAGATCAAGTCACAAGTAAGGTGCCAGAATGGCCTAAAACACAAAGAAAAATGTTAATTTGTGGAGAGAGGAAAGAAAACTCTACAGTGGAGTTCAAGGCCCAGCTGAAGGTCATAGGTTAGGGTGGAAGATGCAGAACTGTGTTCAAGTTCCATAAAGGGGGGGCTGGAGTTAAAGACCATCCCATAGCTATCAAAGGTCAGCCAAATCCCTTAGGGCAGAACTTCTCGTCAGTTTATGCTCTTCTATCTGGCTCCTTCTGAAATAGAGGAGCTGAAAAAAATACTGTGATGTATTTCAAGGTCAGAATCTTCATTTGAAAATATATGGAAATCATACTCTTCAAAATAATCGTTTTAAGTTTTTAAAGATTACAAACTTTTATTGTTTCAAAAGATCTTTCTATCAAGTGTGAATGGAGGTAGCAAAAAAAGCCAATTACATAAAGGCTCATACCTCTTTGTTCTCTTATGGGAATTATTGAATCATTGTGGTTTCAGGACCCATCAAGGAACATTGATGTTCTCAGTTTCCATCTCCTCCCCACATATATGTTCCTAATTTGTGTGCGCTCTGGTGGCCTGGTTGAGTCTCAGTGACGTCTCTGTTTCAGGTCATGATCTTGCTGTGCAATCAGCAAAGCTTTATCTGCACCCATGTTGACTACTGCCACCCACACTGCTACCTGCACCACAGCCGCTCCTGTGCCCGGCTGGTCAGGGCCATCAAGCTGCTGTATGGAGACACCGTGGACTCCCTCCGGGAGAGCAACAACAACAGCAACGTGGCTCTCAGGGGCAAGAAGCAGAAAGAGGTGAGTGAGCGATCAGTCAGTACAATAACATGCCAGTTTCAGGGAAAGTGATGGTCTAATAATCTTCCATCTGGAAAGAAAAACTTCAGACCGCTGTAGTTCTATCACAGGCTACAGGTCTCCCTGACTCTGAGCAAAGGTAGAAGACGAGTGCAAGAAAGACAAAGGATCGGTCTTCATGTCCGTGAACAAACATGAAATCATCTCCAAGGTTTTGTCTTATTTCCATGAGTAAATATGAACGCATGGGGTGGTGGTAAGGAGTAGGTTATTGTGGTAGGCAGAATAATACCCCCAAGTTGTGTGAATTTTAATCCCTGGAACTGTGAATATGTTACCTCATGTGACAAAAGGAATTTTGACTGTGAGAATAAAGAATCTTAAAATGGGGAGAGTAACCTGAATGATCCATGATAAGGGTCCTTATATGTGAAAAAAAAGAGGCAGGAGAGGCAGAGAAAGAGATGTGACAACAGATGTAGGGGTCAGAATGAGGCAGGGCTGTGAGCCAAAAACTGCTGGCAGCCAGAGGCTGCAAAAGATAAGGCAATGAATGATTCCCGAAAGTTCCAGAAGGGATGCAGCCCTGTCAATCCATCATAGACCTCTGACCTTCAGAACTGTAAGATAGTAAATTTGTGTTGTTTTAAGACATGAAGGTTGTGGTCATTTGTTAAAGCAACAATAGGAAACTGATACCGTTAGGTGCTATTAAGAAATAAATGGCCCAACTATTCACAGATAAATAGATAACACAGTCATCTAAGTCAAATCAGACCTAGAAACTCCTTCAAGAAACAATTGCATTTTCTAAGCATTCAGCTGCACTTTCCTGACAGCTGAGCTGGCAGAAGATGAAGTCAGCCGCCAGGCTGCCCTGTTCCTGCCAGGAAAGCCTTGGGTTGCCCACCTGCCCCTGAGCAGGCATGATGGCCAAGACGCCCGACTGAGTGCCGCTGGCTGCCCAGGCAGCTGCTTCTCCCAAGTGGTGTTGCAAAGAGGTTTTTATGTAATACCTATTCATTTCAATAAGCATTCATTGTGCACCTGCTGTTGGCGCAGTATTAGGCCAGACATCCTGGGAGACATGAAAAATAAAGAAGTATGAGGCAAGGACTTTTTGCAAGCCGGGTTTGGTGGGTTGGGGGAATGACAATTAGATACAAATCAAATAGCTAGAGAATATGAGCAAGAACAAAAATTTCACAGTTGAGTTGTGTAGCAATTTGTAATGTTTTAGCACTTGCAAAGGGATTTTTTTTTTAAAGAAAAACTACAGCTTTTTATTATGAAAGCAACACAGGTTCATTGAAGAAATTTTTGATGATACAAAAATCCTAAAGAAAAATATATGTATCTCATGCATCTCATTTAAGTGTGTAACTCATCTTCTGAGATAGGATCTTTTAGTTAGTTTTTTTTAAAAAAAAAAATCATCTATGTGGGGATATAAGGCAGATATATATATAATTAGCAAAGTGCTTTGGATTCTTACAAACCTTGTGCAAGACATATTGTTCTCCCCATTTTATAGATGAAAAAGTCGAGGCTCAGAAAGATGGGATTGCCCACAATTCACATCTATAACCTACTCATCTAGACTTTTATTTAGAAATATGGAATATCAAAGTCTTTTAACTAGACTCTATTGCATCTCAGGGTATTCAAACTACACAAATTCTGAGGGGAAAGCAGGTGGGGAATAGACCAATGTGGGTAACAAACTGCATGAACTGCTTCATGCTGGCATAAAAGAAAAATATATACATACGCATGTTTGTGGGTATGCATATAGACAGACATTATATAGATAGATATACCTCAAACATATATAAATGACACTACATTCAAAGAAAACCTATTTTCATTAGGTAAGCTCTCCTCCATACAAAAACTTCCTTAGCTTTAATAGAAAACCATATATATTGGAAGTTGTAAGAGTAAACCAGCCTAAAATGAATGTTCATTGTTCACACACTCTGAGATTTCTTTCTGCCGTATCTGCTCCAACTGTACCTTCACCTGTAAATTCATACATGACCAAACCCAGACATCCTTCAAAATCCAACTCAAATCCCCCCTCCTTTCGGAAGCCTTTTCTGATCTCCCTAATGTTAACCACAGGGCATACTGCAGGTGGATAGGCAATGTTATTTTTCTTCCCTCCTTTCTTTAAATGACACAAGCATCTACTTGTGCATTTTTGATTCTTCATTCAACTGAAGAATTGAATTCATTAATTCATCCATCACCTGTCTATTAAATTTTTAAAGAACCTATGGCCCATGCTGAGTCCATACTAGGTGCTGGGTTTGCTAGTGGGCTGCATAGTGCTGGGTGTTTCGTGAGTGCCCTCCCGCTCTGGTCCAAACAGGACACTGGGCTGAGGCAGCAGGAAAGGATTCTCTGCATTGCTGACATTCCTGAAAGGGAAGAGAGAGGAAAGAAGCGAGTGTCCTCTCTTCTTAACTTATTGAAATTAGTCATACGGGTGGAGAGCTCAAAGATGCATTGAGTCTTCTGTGGTAAACATTTTATTTCCAAAATGCCGCCTCCTGTTCCAGCTCTGTTGTTGTTTCTCCCCCTCATGATGTTCCCATTTGCCTGGTCTGATTCTGTCACGTGAATGAACAATGCCCACATTTTCAGAGCCAAAGTGAAAACAGAGTGGGCAGTAAATGAAGAGTGAAAGCAGTGCTTCTGAATAAAGTCAAGTATTATGAGCAGTCGGTAGTTTGTTCCTATTTCCTATTTGACTGGTTTTATGGTAGAATATGTGTGTGGCGGTGAGTACGTTTTGTTAACCCATCTCACGCTGATCAACCTGTTCCTCTGACCTCGGTGCTCAGAGACTCACTGTGCGTCTGGCAGTCTATTTCACTGCACTTCCAAAATCTAGCGGTTTTATAAACTACCAGATATATACCAAGGTCACCAAAGAATTATTAGATTTTTTTTCCTACATATCTGTACCTTGTCTACTGGTATATTCTAAACAGAGTAAATGTTCAGTTAGTACTTGCTGATGAAAAAAGAAGTCACATTTTCCCAAAATTCTGAATAATATTTGTTAAATTAATTATTGATAAATAAGGTAAGTTTTCATTAAAAAATATTCAGACAAAGAATAAAGGAGTGAAATATTTATAAAATTCAAGAATTTATGTTTTAAAATAATTGTAACGACCTGGGAAATACTCATTATAAGGTCATAGTGAAATAACTTGTCAAATTGTGTGCCATATACATACCATCTTCACAGTTGGGTTAAGATGCATAAGGAGGGAAAAGGCTGAAAGGAAACCAATAATGACCCTTACAGGGTAGGGGATTTTATTTTTTTCTACATAGTTTTTTGTGTGTGTTTTCCAGGTACCCTGCAATTTGCCTGTATTGTTGTATAAATAGAATAAAAGAGAGGTGCCACTTTCTTAAATTCTAAAATTACATATGACAATCATTCTCTGTATTTACATGGAAAATGATTGTCACATAATTTTAGAGCAGTGTTCAAATTATAAAAAAAATAGGCATGGTATTTGTGCTTGTTTATTGCTTTTCATTCACAGAAAAAAAATGCAGGGTTTCTCTCCCAAAATGATATGTGTTCCCAAAAATGTGCTTCCACGTTTTTACCTTTAGAAAACACAGCAAAATTTCGAATTCATTTCCCAGTAGATTCATTTAAAAAGTTCATTCCACACCAGTCATATAATAGATGTGTTGTCTTGGGCCTTTTTGTCAGAGTTTTGAAAGACTTTCTTGGAACATGCATGTACTTTCAGATTTGCCTTCCCTTTCAAAACATCTCCATCTATAACACTGTAGCGCACTGTTCGAAAATCTTAAGGAGCTCAGTTTTGTCCTTTGGCATGGAGGGAGAAAGTGTTTCATTGACATGGCACTGGAAAAACAAATGAGCACTTATTCTGTGCAAAGGGATGGATCCCTCTTTGCACAGCCTGGAGGGCAAAAATAGGAGGAAGCTGGTTTCAGGATAAATAAACAAGAACCTGTCACCGTTGGGACCGATCATTCTCCCAGCTGCTCGGTCCACTCCATTCTGTGGCATTTAGGAGTCAGGGGAAGACATTGTCTCCTTTGTGCTTACAGAGATGAGTCGGGCCTATTCTTGGACCCTGGGGGAGGGACCAGTTTGAAAGGACGATTAGATGAGCATGCTTTTTTTAAAAGAAGGTAGCCTACCTGTGCAACTCAGGCCTAGATCATAGATGCTCTGAACTCGTGCTTCCTAGATGAGTCTTTTTATTATTACTTTCTAACACTCCTCCCTGAAATAGTTTCATTCTTATGTGACCAAGTGGTCGACTTGTAACCTCCAACCCTGTAAAGGGACTCCTAGGTAGAGTGGATTTTAACCGACTTCATATTTTAAAAGATTTGTGTTTTAACAGCTTGGTGGAGTATAATTAGCCCTAAAATGAAAGTCAAGAGGTCCTTGTCCTTTTCTCATTCTGCTAACAGCCAGTTTTCTTCATCTCTGGATCCCGTTTCCTTCGTGTAAAGAAGACCTGTTGATACATATCCCTGTGCTTTCTTTTTATTACAAAGTCACCTGCATTTAATTTTCAAGAAGTGTGGCCCCCCAAAAGGCCTGAAATCGTCTTTCCCATGAGATGAGGAGGGTTGTTGGAGATTCTGGGGACACTGCGCTGCGGGTTTGGGAGCGGGCATAGCAGTCTGCGTGACCTTCCCCTGTGCCTTTCAGTGCTCAGACAAGTCCTGCCTGAGGACACCTTCTCTGAAGAAGAGAGTTTCAGATGCCAACCTGGAAGGGAAAAAGGACTCGGGAATGCTGAAGTACATCAGACTGCAGGTATTGGCACCTGGATCAGAGACAGTCATGGAGCCGTGACAGGCAGAGGGATCCAGCTACCCTATTTGCTAATGTTTGGGATATACAGTACCACCTGGCACAGTGTCAACATGATGGTGCCTTTAATGCAGCGGTTCTCAACCTGTGGGTCGCGACCCCTTTGGGCGTTGAACGACCCTTTCACAGGGGTCGCCTAAGACCATTGAAAACACACATATTGTTTTTGTGATTAATCACTATGCTTTAATTATGTTCAATTTGTAACAATGAAATTGGGGGTCACCACAACATGGGGAACTGTATTAAAGGGTCGCAGCATTAGGAAGGTTGAGAACCACTACTTTAATGGATGAGCAAGGGTGCCACCAAGTGTGCAAGGAAAATACCCCTCCTTGCTAGACAGCCAACTTCCACTGTGACAGGGTTTTGGGAGTTTGGCTGTAACCGGGCCTCTCCCCTCTCTCCCTCCACCAATGGAGCTAGTTTCTCACTAGTGTGTGGTGGCGGTGCTCACAGGTTTTGGAATGACAGTATCTGGGCTCCAATCCCACATCTGCTGCTCTGGCACCAGGCCTTGGGCAACTTACCTAATTCCTCTCCGTCTTAGTTATCATCCCCTATCGGATTATAACTAGTCCCATCTCAAAGGATTATTGCATGGATGAAATAAAATAGTACTCTTACCTACTTATTCATTGCTTGACACTTCGATATATTGTTATTACAACCAAAGCACTAAATCATAATACATTTCCCCATGGGGGAAAAATACTTTTTATGATTTTCCGGAAAGTGTTTAAAGTAATGGTTAAAGACCTAGACTTGCTTGGAACCTATATTGATTGCCTAAATTATCTGAAATAATGGATTAAATAGGATTTTGTGGGCTAATCGGGGGTAATACCATAAGGTGTAATAGTATTTCAAGGGCAAAATGCCATCCAAATTCACACTGGTTTAGAAAACTAACTTCCTGAGTAGAACTCCTTTGTGAATTAGAGACTGCTTGTAGTTTTCAGTGGAAATCAACTCTTAACAGGAAAGAAAACAGGATGCTTCAAAAGCCCATCTGGCCTGGCCAGCATGGCTCTGTGGATGAGCTTCATCCTATGAACCATGAGGTCATGGTTCAATTCCCGATCAGGGTACATGCCCAGGTGGCGGGCTCAATCCCCAGTGTGGGGGTGCAAACGGCAGCCAATCAATGATACTCTCTCATCATTGATGTTTTGATCTCTCCCTCTCCTTTCCTCTCTGAAATCTATCTATCTATCTATCTATATATCTATTTTTAGATATATAAAAATATATATATATTTTTTTAATCCCATCAGGACTCTTAGCACAGATATGTTGGCTGGAGACTCATTTTTCTCCTAGAGCTGTACTTATTCTACAGTTTATTCCTTAGGTGTTTGCAAAGCCATTTTTATGATGAAAGCATCATAAAGAAAGTATGATTTTCTTCCTAATTATGTACCAACTAATAAGGTATAAAGCTTATAATATACCATGCCAATAAATATGTTCCATTGTAGAAGGTATTCTAAGGTCATTTAAGGAAAGTCATTAAAGCCATTTAAGGGAGAAGTGGCACATAAGGCTCAAGGGGAGAAGAGCAATCAAACATGTGAAGCCATGGTTTCCCTCTCTCCCAGGTGATGAGCCTGTCGCCTGCTCCCTTATCTCTGCTCATCAAGGCCGCACCAATTCTGACGGAGGAGATGTATGGGGATATCCAGCCAGCTGCCTGGGAGCTCCTACTCAGCAT
Source organism: Myotis davidii (assembly GCF_000327345.1). NCBI lineage: Eukaryota > Metazoa > Chordata > Mammalia > Chiroptera > Vespertilionidae > Myotis > Myotis davidii. The sequence goes on along the minus strand of NW_006383015.1, from coordinate 6,190,855 downwards.
GGACGAGCACATGGCTGGGGCGGCAGGTAAGGAAAGACCACCTGGAACCCTGACCCTGCTGCCACGCATCCCGGTGTTTAAACAAGAGAGAGGCGCATTTATTCCAGTTGCACTCCCAGGTCAGACGGACAGCAAGTGTTAGGACCAAACAGAGCCACGCACTGCAGTGAGGCAGGCATGGCTCTGGGTGTCCTCTCCATTTCACTGGATAGTTTGCACAGGAGCAGTAGGTCTCTCCCAGGGTGTCACCAAATTATAGAGAATGGTTTTCTCCAGAACCTACATGGTCTCTATATTTCACAAAGAATCAAATTCTTCCTTTTGTTCGATTGCCCAGATTTACCATGAACCACCATCATTTGCTTTCTTGAATCTTATGCGAGCCATGTTCTATATCCAAATTACAATAGCAAAACAAATTTGTTGAAACTTAAGTGACATGTCCAAAAGCAGTAGGTGCAAAATGTGGGTTCTTCAATTTTTTCCCTGCTTTTTGAACATATTTCTTTAGTTTTATATACTTATTTTAATTGCAGAATACACAAGGTGATAATTCAAATAACACAAAAAGGTATGAAGGTAAAAGTGTAACTCTTTTCCCTTGACTCCCAGTCCACTTCTTCAGAGGCAAAAATTTTTAAGTATCTCAGGACCCTTCTGGGGTACACTAGGTGTATGTATGTATGTATGTATGTATGTATTGCATGTTTCCTTTTTCACACAAATAGGACAACACCATTTAAATTTTTCATTTATATCTAAGAAACCATTTTTTAATTTTAAGAGTTTATTTCAGCAAAAATGCAATTCAAATTGAGCAGTGCCAAACCAGAAGTGATGAGGAGCTCTCTAACCGGAGCTCAGGGAGAAACTTTTATAGAGAAAAGACAGAAGCAAAGTAAGACAGTTATTGACTGGCTGTAACTTAAAGCCTAGTCTAGTGTTTGTGATTGCTTTTCCTTAGTGTATTGATTTATGTCCTTGAGGCATTTCCAGGCTAAGATTTTGGCTTGCTTACACAGACACCCATGGCATTAAAGCCACATCCCTATAATGGCCACCTTGTTTAATTAATTTAACAATTTCCCCCTTTTGGTTACCTTCCATCTGAGATATTGATCAAAAAATTGGGATTAGCACCAACTTTCAGTGACCATTAGAGTTCAGTTGCTTTTGTCTCATTGTGAAACCCATAGGCTATGTTGTCTGATCTGTGGAAGTGTTGTTTTTGCTGTTCATCTCTTTGTTCATTTTATTTCTGTGTCTCTAAGCAAAGTGATGTGCCAATGATAACTGTGAGCATGCATATCAGACCTCTGAGAGGATGTAGCACACCAGGGAGACTTCAGTGGTAACTATTAGGAGGATAATACCAAGAAACTGAAGTATACTCCTTAGCCAGGGCCCCCATGAAACACACCAGTGGTATCAAATAAATCAAAGAATGTAGCTGAAAGGGCATGAGCCAGTTGGCCTGTCTGTTAATTTCTTGCATTTGCTACAATACAGAGGTGCTGGCCCGTACAGTGTGAGGTATTTTTAGACATTTTTTGATATTTGCAACCATAGTAAAACAAAGACTTATATTTTTGGTATTTATTTTATATATTTAAATACCATTTAACAAAGAAAAATCAACCAAAAAAATGAGTTCGCGTGTCATCTCTGACACGCATGGCATAGGTTCGCCATCACTGGACTATAGGGTGGTGAAGACCTGGGGCGGAGGGCAGGGGCAGACTAGAAGGGGTCAATGGGGAAGAAAGGGGACATCTGTAATATTTCAACAATAAAAATAATTTAGCCCTAGCCAGTTGGGCTCAGTGGATAGAGCCTCGGCCTGCCCCGGTTCGATTCCGGTCAAGGGCACATACCTCAGTTGCAGGCTCCTCCCCAGCCCAGGCCCTGGTCAGGGCACATGCAAGAGGCAACCAACTGATGTGTGTTTCTCTCACATCAATGTTTCTGTCTGTCTTCCCCTCTCTTCCATTCTCTCTAAAATCAATGGGAAAATATCCTCAGGTGAGGATCAAAAGAATAAAAAATAAATAAATTTTAAAATAATAACGTAGAAAGCATGTCACTACACTTGCTATATGATCCAGCCATTCCACTCCTAGCACAAAACAGCAAAAAAAGGATGAAGACCTTGATCTGTGATCATGGGAGAGTTGTTTGGCCACAAGATGGCGTCTGCTTCTGGGGAGGAACCTCTTAGTGAACTTGAATTTTAGATTTCCCTTGGGCATAGGGTTCCAAGAGTCTGGAGGAGCTCTTTTTAGTTGGAGGATGTAGAGCCAACATTCAAGTCCCTGAAGTTTGGCCGCCGTCTGTATAGCGAGGAGGACCTAAAATGGTTCATTTCTCACAGATTTAAGGGCAGTCTTTATTTTTAGTGATTCCAAGTCAGAAGGGTGGGAAAACATTGGAAACGTTTGTTAGGAGAGTTGAGGCGAGATATTTGAGGAAACTATAAGAATTCAGGATCCAGTTTGGTGTATAGATATGTAATAAAACCTCAAAGAAAATGAACAGGCCTAGTATCTGATATCTACAATTTTGTATTATAGTTTTTTACCGAAACATATTTTTTCATCAACAACCACCCTTATTTCTATCAAGGACTATCACAGTAAGATGAATTTGTTTGCAAAATAAATCTAGTCTTGTTAACGTTGGCTTGATCCTTTATATGAGTGCAACGAGAATAGTGTTTGACCTCTTTTTAAATGTGCTTTCCTGGAACTTTTCATAAGAAATCTTAGGTTGGACTTTTAAAAGCCTCTCCAGACTAAGAAACCAAGCCCAAAACTCACCATCGGACTTCACCTGCAATAACCATCTAGTATTTCGGTAGATTTCTCTCTTCTTGAAGTCCCAAAGATATGCAGTTCCTGGGCCTACCAGGAAGTGATCTTCCACTCACCTGGAGCCTGCAGGGAATCCTGTAAGCAAGGTACCAGCCCAGTTTTTTCCAAGAGGCTTTTATTGGCTCCATCAAGTCAACCTTTGTTTCTTAAAACTGCTTGGTCATATCTGATTTCATGCATATTCTCATTTTTCATTAGCTTTATAACTCATGGCACCTGACCTTTCTCTTATTGTCATTTATATCTCCTAGAAATTAAAACAAAAAGTCCAGCTAGCATGGCTGAGTGGTTGAGCATTTACCTATGAACCAGGAGGTCACCGTTCAATTTCCTGTCATGGCACATGCCTGGGTTGCAGGAGGCAGTCAATCAATGATTCTCTCTCATCATTAATGTTTCTATCTCTGTGAAATCAATAAAAATATATTTTAAAAAAACAGTAATGGTAATATGATTTATTAAATCTCTTTCAGCTTCTCAATCTCTTCTTTCTCTAGGAAGGATAAAAGTTAAATGAGTCTATAAGGTAGATTTTATTTTTAACCCAACTGATGTAACTGAGATAGTTTTTAATTGACATTTTTATATTTTCTCCCTGGGTTAGTATAAGGTACCTCTACCCACTTCCTAAATATTTAATATTCCTGATATTTTAATATGCAGTCTCCTTTTTTTCATTTGCTTCCTCTGGCATTCATCTTGCACTGTGAGCCAAAGCAGACTTCGCATAGAATGAGTTATTCTATTGAAATGTCATGTTGTCGCTGCCCTCACCCCAGATATCGGAACACTGAGGTTGGCACATAGGATGATGTTTGGTTTCCAGTGACTAAGGTTTGCTTTTGCCCATGCTGGTGGCCTGGTTTGATGAGCTCAGAAGTCATTTTCAGGAGATGGGGGCAATTCTCCCTTCTCTCCATCCCCTGAAACCAAGCAGTTAAAAGATGTGTGGCTGATGAATGGCTGACTGTCTCTAGCTGCCATGTTCCTGCTGTGTGCGGTGAAAGTCCCCGAGGCCGTGTCCGACATGCTGATGTCAGAGTTCCAGCACCCGGAGACGGTGCAGAGGCTGAACGCCGTCCTCAAATTCCACACGCTCTGGAGGTTTCGCTATCAGGTCTGGCCCCGGATGGAGGAGGGAGCACAGCAGATTTTCAAGGTGAGGGGTCCTTCCCACGTGGGAATTAGATTAACAAACCCCACCCAAACGTTGTTGAAATCCTTGAATCAAGTCTGCAGTGTATGGCCCAAGAGATGCTTCTTTTTGTGTTTCTCTGATTATATAAGTAAACTTAACTCATCCGTGAATGAATTCTTATTGTTAAAAAATAAAATATAGAAGAACATAAAGTAAGAAAATCAAATCTCTGTAAACCTCTAGATATCACTACCATCCCCAGAGGTAAGCACTTAAAAGTTGGGGTGTATAATCATCCAGACATTTCACTATATATACACAGATAGATGTATTTTGGAGGATGGGGTGATTAACGAAAATAGGGACCATCTAGTTGAAACCCTTCATTTGATTAATGAGTAAACCGAGCCCTAGAGTGGTTCATCCTATGCTCTATAACATCCTGGGCTCTGTAAGATTATGTCATAATTATGCTTCTGAGTCATTCAAACTTATTCTTCATCTTACTCACCTCATTCTTTTGATATCAACTAACAGATCCCGCCTCCCAGTATAAACTTCACCCTGCCCTCGCCAGTGCTTGGAATGCCATCTGTCCCCATGTTTGACCCCCCGTGGGTCCCTCAGTGCAGCGGGAGTGTCCAGGACCCCATTAATGAAGACCAGTCTGTGAGTAATAGGCGCTTTCTTTCCCCCAGGCTTCATGGTGTACATGTAAGAGAGAAGAACAAGGAATGTGTTCGTATGTTTATTTGTTGTCATATTAACATAAAAACAACACAGAAAATCAGCTACAAAGGTCTTTTGTTCTTGTGAATAGCACAGAAGGAACTGACACCTGGATGAGCATTTGCAGACTTTCAAACCAACACAGTTCTGTTTTTATAATCAAAGCAGCAGCCACCTTATAAAGATATTAAGAGTCGCCGAAACCGGTTTGGCTCAGTGGATAGAGCATCGGCCTGCGGACTGAAAGGTTCCAGGTTCGATTCCGGTCAGGGGCATGTACCTGGGTTGCAGGCACATCCCCAGTGGGAGATGTGCAAGGAGGCAGCTGATCGATGTTTCTCTCTCATCGATGTGTCTGGCTCTCTATCTCTCTCCCTTCCTCTCTGTAAAAATCAATAAAATATATTAAAAAAAAAAGATATTAAGAGTTGATTTCTTGGCCAAAGGTAACACTTTTGCCTCTATTTGTTATAAAACAAGTGTTTTAAACTTATAATACATAAGCTACCCCAAAGTTAATGATATTGGCCCTGAAAAAGTAAGAAAAAGTACTGAGTTGGTAGCTCTTGTTTCCTTGTTTTGACCTGAGTCCATCCTCCATCTTGTTGATTTCCAGTATCATCCTCACAATCATCGCTGTGAGACCTCAGGTCTTAGGCTGCTCTAGTAGGCCACTGCTCTATGTAAGGTAATTTATAAATAGTTTAGAACACTTTCTTTATAAATAAGAGCCAAGTATATGTGCCTTTTGAAAAAATGAATCTTCAAAATAACACTTTTTTACCTTTTAAATAGCATTTTTCTAAATTACAAGAGTAATGTAGAGAAAAATTTTTAATAAAACAAAAATAGAAAAAAAAACACATCTCTTTGCACAAACCCGTGATTACAAAAGTATAGGATTTAGGGTAATGGTATATAAATATTAAAGGTTTTTAAAAAATATATTTTTATTGATTTCAGAGAGGAAAGGAGAAGGAGAGAGAGATAGAAACATCAATGATGATAGAGAATCATTGATTGGCTGCCTCCTGCACACCCCACACTGCGGATTTAACCCACAACCTGGGCATGTTCCCTGACCAGGAATAGAACCATGACCTCCTGGTTCATAGGTCACTGCTCCACCACTGAGCCATGCTGGCTGGGCAATATTAAAGATTTTTGATACATCTCACAAAATATCTCCAGGAAGGTTGTACCATTTTAACCTTATATAATAGAATGGGAAAGTGCCTCTTTATTCCAATTAACTAGTGTTCTTTTTTAAATGCCATTGTGAATGGCACAAAACATTATTTTGTTGTTTCTACCCCAACTTGTTTAAAAAGTTAGCTGAATATGTAAAGTCAGGTTAAACATATTGCATATCACACATACTTTTTTTTAGACATTAAAGTTTTCTTTGGGGAACAGTTTGTTTGAACTCTACCCATCAAAATCTTTTATTTTAATTCTTTTGCATACAGTGCCTTTGTATCTGATGGTTTTTATGCCAAAGAGAATGTCATACCTGGTTCTTCCCCCAGATGTGCAATCATTTCATCATTTGAACCACTGGCATAAAGATCTTTGATTTTTCTCCCATACAGGTGATGGGTTCATCTGAGCCAATCACATTCTTTACTCCACCTTCACAGTGAATTTCAAACCAAGTGCCCTGGTTAAACTATCTTAACCCCGACTCTGAAAATGAATTGCTATTTAGCCCATCAAATGCCCTAAATTGCTGTTGTGCCATTCATTATATGAAGCCATTAGTCTTATGTTAAGATCCTGCTTAAAGGGACTTCTATGAATGCAGCCCTTTAGAACAGTGACCAACAACTCTTGTCTGTCTCTAAAACCCTTTATGACTACTGGCAACAAAGAGACGTGCAATAACTATTATACATTAACATTACTTCATATCGGCAGCCCTGCTCTGAGACCACTGACTGTCCCAAAGCCCTTGACTTGTCTCAGCATAAACATCATGATTGAGGTACAAATAGTGCAGAGTGAAAGTATTCTCCTTTATTGTGTCTTTATCTGTTATGCCTTAGCCAATGGTAAACAAAGTCAAATTTTACATTCAATTTATAACACCAGCAATGCTCATAATTTCCATCAGTAACTTTGTTTCTACAAATATTCAGTATTTACACTGTGTTAATGTATCTATCTACAAACTAGAGGCTTGGTGCACCGGTGGGTCCCTTGGCCTGGCCTGTGGGAGGGCCGAAACTGGCTCTCTGACATCCCCCTATGGGTCCTAGATTGCAGAGGGTGCAGGCCAGGCTGAGGGATACCACCAGTGCCCAATTGGGCAAGGGAGAGATGTGGGAGGTTGGCCAGCCAAGGAGGGACTGTGGGAGGGCTCCAGGGCATGTCCCGCCAGTCTTGCTCAGTCCCAAGCTAAATTACCGATTGGAGTGTCTGCCCCCTGGTGGTCAGTGCATGTCATAGTGAGCAGTTGAGAGGCCTTAGCATATCATTAGCATATTACACTTTGATTGGTTGAAGGACCAATCCGTCAACCAGACACTTAGCATATTAGGCTTTTATTATATAGGATATTATGTATTTATACTGTGGTTGATATGTGAGATTAAAAAATGAAATAAATCACATAAGTAATGGGTTTATATGAGAGGTAGATCTCTTTCCTCCTCCTTCCCACGATTCTGACTTTCTCTTTTATTAACCTTATGAAATAAATGACCTTCATTTAAAACCAGTTCACAAAATGTAGAGAGTATTACAAATAATTTGTCTTTACTGTTTAAAGAGTGAATCATTGATATCACGCCAAATCCTAAAGGTGAAATAGGATTTTTTTTCAGAAATCACAGACATTCTTGAAGAATTATTCTGATTGAGTGAAAAACAATAGCTTAGTTGTAACAACCTGGGAACTTGGACAAAAAAAACAAGTAAATCTCCAGGAACTTAGATCATATGACGGAGGCACTAATGTTTCCTGAGGACAGAGTACCACATTTGTGTAATTTATTGGAACACTCTTTATACTTGTGACCTTACAGAAGAGTTGCTATTCAATAAACTTGCCTTCATGTCTCCATAGAAATCCTTTTCAGCCCGGGCTGTGTCCCGTTCCCATCAAAGGGCAGAACACATCTTAAAGAACTTGCAGCAGGAGGAAGAGAAGAAGCGTCTTGGCCGAGAAGCCAGCCTCATCACTGCCATCCCCATCACCCAGGAGGCTTGCTACGAGCCCACCTGCACACCCAACTCTGAGCCAGAAGAAGAAGGTGCCCTCTGCACATAGGACTTCTGGGGGCTGAG
>NW_006383015.1:6171338-6182805 GCF_000327345.1 Myotis davidii | reverse complement strand
TGCTTTAAAAGAAACATTGAAAATTTTATATGAAATAAGGTGATATGCTCCCTCTCTCTCACCTCCTGACACTGTCCGAAGAAAGAAATATTTTCGTTTTCTAAATGATCTCAGTCGGCCTGTTTCAAGAGGTGAATGTTAGCCACACTGAACAAACCAAAATGAAAATGGACCAAGCAGTGATTAAGATTCAGGAAACAGCTAAATCTAGAGTGTTTATAAAAGTAGATGCAATCAATCTTTCATCGTTAAAAATGGGATTAGTCTATTAACTACCTTCAACCCTCAGAAGTACAATTTGTTGGTTGGTATCAGAAAATGACTTAGAAACCATTCTAAGATCAGTGATTCTCTGCCTTGCTTTTGTGGAATCTTTGGGAGGAACTTTGTCTTTCTGTATATATTTTTTCCTTTTCTAAGTATACTTTAACTTACGTAAGATTTATGTTCTGAGAGCACTGTACACTTATAATGCAAGCTCAGCTAGAGTTGTGATGGTAGCTATTTTGTTATGAAACCAAAGTTCACGTTCCCCATATTCTTTGCCAGTAGAAGAAGTCACCAATCTGGCATCCCGCCGACTGTCTGTCAGTCCATCCTGTACCTCCAGTACTTCCCACAGGAATTACTCCTTCCGCCGAGGGTCCGTCTGGTCGGTGCGTTCGGCTGTCAGTGCTGAAGGTGTGTCCTCTTGCAAATATGGTATTTATTCCTCATGACGTGGATTTTGAAACAGTTTCCAGTTAACATTATTTCACTTCACTATACTACACTGCCTTCATTAAATAGCTTGTTTCATGACTTGAAGTTCTAAAAAAATATTGGATTGAGTGGTAGCCTAAAAAATTTATCATTGATTTTTATCCAGCAATTGTCCTTTATAAATTGTTGCTGAGGGTTCCGTAGACCCAATTGCCAGTTAACAGTTTTAAACTCCCCCTACACATTACAAATCAGAATCTCTAAGGGTGGGACCCACACATCGGTATTTCTTAAATCTACTCAGGGTATTCAGGGTGTGGCCAGTTCCCAGTAGGGTGCTTTTAGAAGCTGTTCTGGAATCATGAAACAACCAAAGGAAGACCATAGCTCATGCTACTTCTGTAAGGAAATCTGATTCCAGGGGGAAATGTGATACTCTTCAGTCCCAAGAATTTCAAAGGTGTGCTTCCCTGATAATGAGCAGCTACCTGGGACTCACTGCTTCATGATTATACAAAGTTCATCTCTGATTCATAAAGTCATTGAAAAGTCGTACAGAAATTATGCTTCATGGTTATGCCAATTTTATCACTCATTTATAAAATTATATTAAAAAGTTGTGCAGAAACCAATGGTTATCACCCCATGGCTACACAACCCAGGGGAACTTAAAAAAATGACCAATGCTGATGGAGATGGTGTTAACATAAGGGTTAACATCAAGATCAACTGAATAGATTTGAACAACCAGAAGGAAACCATTATATGGATTTCATGTTTCAAAGGCGTACCAAGAAAATTCAATGGGGAAAGAATAGTCTTTTCAACAAATGATGCTGGGATATCTATAAACCAAAAAATGTTAAATAACTGGTCTTGAACTGAGAAGTGTTGTTGCACTAGAATTACAATACTGAATAAGAGCAACTTGATTATGTCTCCTGCTTCAGATGAGGAGCACACCACGGAACACACGCCAAACCACCATGTGCCTCAGCCCCCACAGGCAGTGTTCCCAGCATGCATCTGTGCAGCAGTGCTCCCCATTGTTCATCTCATGGAGGATGGGGAGGTGCGGGAAGATGGAGTAGCAGGTACGGTTTTATTAGTAAAACCAAATACTTACAAATAGGATAGTAAGGTGTTCTTGAATATATTAACTATTGGCCACATGTTGAGTTGTTTTATGCATGTTATAGTTATAGATTTGCAGTACTGTAAATCTATACTGTACTTTAACACTATCACTATCTGTTCCTTTCCACCTGTATGACTAAAAATTGCATTTAAACTAAGTAGCTGGGTCCAGGGGCATTTTTCATGACCAGAGAACAGAACACTTATTTGGCCACCTGGAAATCAAATGGTGATTTTGGCCACCTTAAAAATCTTAGCTATTAGCTACACATCATTAATGCCATCTTTCCACTTGGTTATCTTTCCAGAGATACTACCCAAAGAGAATAATTGCAATATTAAATGATAAACCAAAGGTAGAGATGATTTAATTTGTAACAGTTTAATATTCTTAATGTTCTAAAAAATACTTAAGATTTTTTTAAATCCTTCCCCCCCAAAAAAGGGCAAAAGATATAGGTACAATCTAATGACAATAACATCTGTAAACAACATTGTTCTTGGAAACAATGAAATCTTACACTTCAGCTGCAAGAACTTCAAAAATTATTTTAAATGAAAATACCCATGGTTGGTAATTATTGGGGGCGGGGGGCTTGTTTGCAGAACTTCTTTAAGGCAAAACAATAGAGACTAATTAAAGCTTAGTAAATTGCTTGAATACTTTATCTAATAGGTTTATTTCCATTTAAGACAAATGTTCAATTTTCTTTTTCTTCTAAAGTGAGTGCTGTGGCCCAACAAGTCTTGTGGAACTGTCTAATTGAAGATCCATCAACAGTTCTTCGACATTTTCTGGAAAAACTGACCATCAGCAATAGACAAGTGAAGTCCTCTTTTTTTATGTGTGGCTATGTGTGTGAACACTGTTAAAAGCAAGCAATGGGCTATATAATGCTGTGCATGCAACATCAGTGTCTTCTGATAATGACAAGGATGAGCAATGTTAAACTTGGTTGTTTTCTTTCTAATTTCTCCATTCACTGATGTCTCCATAGTGTATGGTACACTGCTTATGATGACCCTAAGATACAAAACAGATCTTCAGTCTTTTAAACAAAGATTAAATTCAGTATAATTTTCTTAGAACATCTGTTGAACTCTGCTTGGTAGGCTGTGATCGATGCAGGTAGGGTTATTAGAATATGTGAAACTCTTTATGCAAAAATTCTAATTTAATGGACCACCCTATAATAAGGCTGTGCCAGATAAAAGTAGTTTTCTGAGCAATGGTAAAATTCACTGATGACTGGAAATTATGTTCATTTATATGTTATGGTCCTGTTTGCTGGAAGGTTAAGTTTAGATTATGAAAGGTAAACAAAAATGCAATTTTGTTTATCCTCTCTTGGCCTAGCTTTATCTGTTCCACTTGAAACCTAGGAAGTAGAACTATGAAGTTCAGTAAACCTGGTTTACTTAATGGTGTCTCAACATAGGTTCTCTGGTCTTCTGGGCTAGGCTCCGCCCTTCGGGAATGAGCTCAGGTGTTTAAAAAAAAAAAAAAAAAAAAAAGGCCTACGTTCCCCGCATGTTTCATCACACCCGGCAGCCATCGCAAATAGAGTTGACAAAATATACCACTTTCCCATGATGTGCCTGTGACCTGCAGACACAGTCAAAATTTTGATTTTTTAAAAAGTTGTCTGACTGCTGCTCAGTGATTTCATATATTAGCTCCTAGGAGAAGGTGTTAGAGTCGGTTTAAATACTGTGTCACAAATATCACATAGACAATGTTAAAAGGTTGAACAAAATGGAAGTCAAATGTGGGCAAAAGTAGGGAATATCCATCCCCCTACTTTTCAAGAAGTGAATTTTATTGCCTACAGCATGGCAGCTGAATGACGTTGAATTCTTCCCTTTCAGGACGAATTAATGTACATGCTGCGCAAACTTCTCCTGAATATTGGAGACTTTCCTGCTCAAACATCTCACATCCTGTTCAACTATTTGGTGAGTTTCAGCCTCCAGTAGATTATAAATGTTCGTTCCAAGTAGGAAGCAACAGCATGAGAAAAGGCCTTCCCCTTAACTTGTGACTAAAGGTGAATCGTAGTCAGCTAAATGTCATAGTCAGCTAAGTTCCCCACTATGTGTGGGGAAACCTCTCCTGGCACAGTCCTTGATAGGTGGTGGGTACTCAATCAATGTTAGCCTCCTCTCTGTCTTCCTCGGGCATTATACAACTTCCTTATGTTAGTTCCTAATTTTGGTTTGAGAAAACCTATATGTAGTTTTTAGTCATTTTCCCCTTATCTCACTATTTACACACACACACACACACACACACACACACACACACACACACACACATGCATGTTGCCCTGGGCGGAAAGTATTTGTAAGTGTACGTTAGTATGGGAACTATCTATGCCTTAAGCCATCCTTTCTGCACCCTCCAGAATTTATCAGTTTCTTTGCATTCTCCTTGCACCCTAAATGGATATGCAGTTTGGGGACTATTCACATGATGCCTGTTCTTTGAAGTAGCACCTTCATCCAGGCAGACAGATGCCAAATAAATTTCTATGCTGAGAGAAACTCTTCTTTCTCCATCACTGTCATTGGTCTTCTAGCAGGTTGGGAAGTAGAAGAGTTGTTCATATGCATCTGTAGCAAAATGGTAAATGTAACTTACACTACAACATTCACGTGCAGAGAACATTTGTAATTCCTTTCTCCTCTCTATGACTGATTTGGTTTTCCTCCTGAGTGCCCACCTGCTGGTTGACAAGGGAAATAATAAAAATCATGTCCAATCCAGTTTTAAGTTCAGACTGATAAAAATCTATAAATAGTACCTTTGGATGGTGTTCAGTGTCTCTTGGCTAAAAATACTTAGTTTCTAGGAATTCCCTTCCCTTCCAACGGCTTTCATCTTTAAACACCATTTGAAGTTGGGAAGAAAAAAGACCTTTGTTCAGCGTTCCATCCCTTGTTCAATGTTTGCTCTGGCTCTTGCCTTCATGAGACGGTGCCCTCTATCTGACTGGTTGCTGGATGCCCAGCCAGTAGACACCAAAGCCCACGGCTGCTGTGACTGGGGGTGCCTCTGCTCCCAGCGGTGATTGCCGGGAGACTCTACCTCACCTCAGTCCCTACTGAGTTCTGGTAATGAATCCCAAAGGGCTCCAGTTAGAGGACCCTATACAAATGTCACCGACATATGCTAGTTCTATCTGGAAAGCTCTCCAGCCAAACCTTCTGCTCCTTTTTGTCCTGTCTACATCACACAAAAGCCAAAGGTAGAATCACCAAAGCCAAACCTCAAGGCCTCCCTCAGGTATGTGCTCTGCCCAGTGGATGTGGCATCCAGGTTGGTGTGGAACGTCTCTGAGGTGAACTCTTGTCAGACACCCGAACAGAGACTGGGAGCAAGGGCCCTGCGGTGTGCCTGCCCGTTCCCAGGCCACTAGGAATGGGAAATGCTTCCTTGGACCACTGCTCTCCTCCGTCCTTTAGCCTTGAGATACGAAGATGGACATTTCATTTCCCTTTCTGTCAACTCCAAAAAAACTTCAGTGGTAGACACAGTCCTCTCAGCTGGGTAATACATAGGAGAAAAGGGCTAACCATGCTTTGTCTTTGCTTTAAAACCTTGTTTTGAATGAATAGAAATTTCTGTTTCTGCATTTCTGTCTAAACCAGTGGTTCTCAACCTGTGGGTCGCGACCCCTTTGGCGGCCGAATGACCCTTTCACAGGGGTCGCCTAAGACCATCCTGCATATCAGATATTTACATTACGATTCATAACAGGAGCAACATTACAGTTATGAAGGAGCAACGAAAATAATTTTATGGTTGGGTCACAACATGAGGAACTGTATTTAAAGGGCCAGAAGGTTGAGAACCACTGGTAAACCCTAATCTTTCCCTGAATCCCAAGCACATGGATATTTTAGGGGGTCTAGGGAAAGGGTCTTGTACTCAGAATGGCACCATAGTGAAGAGCAGAGCAGTTTTTAAACCATTACCCTTATTATACATCTTTTATCTAACAACTATTATAGATGTGCGTGATAGGGATATTTGGAACACTAATTCATCTCTTCCAGACTTTGTTAGGGACATGTATTTTATTTTAATATATTTTTATTGATTTCATAGAGGAGGAGAGAGGGAGAGAGAGAGAGAATCATTGATCAGCTGCCTCCTGCCCACCCCACACTGGGGATTGAGCCCGCAAGCCGGGCACATGCCCTGACCAGGAATCGAACTGCAACCTCCTGGTTCATAAGTTGTCACTCAACCACTGAGCCACGCTGACTGGGCAATTATTAGGGACATTTAAATCCACTGCGTAACTTGACTCAGAGATCGTCAACCTGGGGTCTGAGCACATCTGGGCATACGTACAGACTTTTAAAGGACTGTGTTGCCCACAAAGTTTTAAGGGAATAAATCTCCAAATCCTCAACTTACAAATATGTACGAACACTGTTTGAGCAGGCCTGCCATCTCAATCGTCATTCTACCGACAGCACAAACAAAGGCCCACCCTGACCATCACAGGTACCTGCAGGCCATAGTGACAGACACATTCGACAGAGAAAGAGTCTGACGCACTGTTAGTTTTAAGGAAGCCTCATTCTGCTTGATCAAGGCCCTTTGAATCCATAGGACTTCCCACCTTTTCCTGTCTTTTACAGATTTGACCCTCATTAGCTTATTCAGCCTTCAGATTAGATCAGTGACACTGATTATTTCAATGTAACTGGAAAATTGTATAGGATTAGCAAGTTTTTCAAGAAACAATGGCTAAAAGCCACTGAAAGGGGTGTGAACCCTTACATCTTTTCCTGATTTTTGTTGGGCATAATTGAATAAGGCAGTTAAAGCTTATTTCATCAAGGTTGATGAAATACACTTTCCAGTTACAGTCAGTCCTGCTCTTATTTCAGTGTATAGAATGTTTAATGTATTCTGTTCCTATTAACAACAAATAGCCTTATAATGAGACATTTTAAATGTCAGCTTAAAATGTACAGAAGGACATGCCGCTTTTCAAAGTTACTGAGAGGACACAGCAGCTTTAAAGTTCACCGACTTAGCCAAACAGGCAGAGTGTTCTTCGGTTCAGACCTATAGACATAACCCGATCTGCCAACAGTGTTTGGGCAAACATCTTATAGAGATTATTATTAGGTCACCTAACTCCCTGAGCGACAAGTGACTTGAAGCCTGGAAAACTGGTCTTCTGATTTCCTCTTAACAAGCACCATTTTTAGCAACACATATAAATGGGCAGCAATCTATTCTGATCAGCTTTTCACCCTCTCCTGCCCACTGCCATTGCAAGTGTTGGAGAGGCCTGGCCAGTGTGGCTCAGTTGATTGGGCATCATCCCCAGCACCGAAGTGTTGCCCTTCGGATTCCCGGTCAGGGCACATGCCCAGGTTGCGGACTCAATCCCCATTAGGGGATGCGTTGGAGGCAGCCGATCAATGTTTCGCTCTCACATCCATGTTTCTCTCTCTCTCTCCCTCTCCCTTCTTCCCTCTCTCTAAAAGTCAATAAAAATCTTTTAAAAAGAAAGTGTTGGAGAAGTATTTGAACAGAAAATACAAAGGTCCAAAAGATGATTTAAACAAGCAAAAAAAGCCACGGAAATGAGAATGTGCACTCGAGATCACTGTGGCTGTGTGAACTCGCCCTGTTCTGCCTCGCAGGTGGGATTAATCATGTACTTTGTGCGGACCCCTTGCGAGTGGGGCATGGATGCCATTTCTGCCACCCTGACCTTCCTGTGGGAGGTGGTGGGCTACGTGGAGGGCCTCTTCTTCAAGGACCTGAAGCAGACCATGAAGAAAGAGCAGTGTGAGGTGAAGCTGCTGGTGACCGCCTCAATGCCAGGTAATCCACCACTGCTTTCGGACGGCACGACATTTTCTTTAAGTAACGTTTTATGATTTGGTTTTTTTAAATTTATTTTTCAATGACAGTTTCCATTCAATATTGCTTTGTATTAGTTTCAGGTGTATAGTATAGGGGTTAGGAAACCATATACTCTATAAAGTGATTCCCCAATATTTCTAGTACCCAGCTGACAGCATACATAGCTATTAAAATATCGCTGATTATATTTCCTCTACTGTATTTGATACCCCCATGACTCCTCTGTAACTACCGATTTGTACTTCTTAATCCCTTCACCTTTTTCACCCATCCCACCCCAACCTTCCTCTCCTCTGGCAGCCATCAGTCTGTTCTCTGTGTCTGTGAGTCTGTTTCTATCCTGTTTGTTCTAAATAACCCTTTTAAAGACCAAGCATCTCTTTCATTCATGAGAAAATTTTCAGAGTCCTGACCCTGGTGTTGAGTGCTTCAAAGAATTTTTGTTTAGTACAATCTGAAAAAAAATACAATAGGCCCTTTAAGAGTTAGCAATTGCCAGATGAAAAGGGAGACATCAGAACTGAGATCCCGGTGAATCAGGCCTTGAAGGGCTGCCAAGGTTACAGATTTATTTAAGTCTATCGCAGAGGGCCAGCTGAGCTGAAAGCCTTTTTGAACGAATTTTTGGCACTGCAAGGAGAATAAATATTGTTTGCATGGCACGGGCCCCGGTCCTTTGTAAACTCAGTGAGAGATGGCTTTATGAAAAAAGGGAAAAGGGAAAATCAGGAAGAGAATCACAAAAGAACATGAAGTGTGATGTAAACTCTAGATACAGTTTCTTTTCACTTTGAATCGCTTGTCTTTGTTTAAGATAAAAATTTTGCAAAGCCTTTATCCTTGTGCAGTGACTAGGGAAATATGAGACGATACATGTATTGATGTAAAAAGAAAGACACAATTATGTATAAGAACACAGGTTCGGGCAGCAAAGAAGCCTGTGTTAAAATCAGAGAACTGCCCTTTATCGTCTGTATAATTAGTATTAGCTATAAAAAAGTTCATAATTCTTCAAGCGTTCTTTCCTCATCTGTAAAATGGGGCTATAACCATACTTCACAATTCATGGGTTTAGGTATGTAAAATTCTCACTACTGTACCTGACTCATGGTAAGCATTCAATAACTGCTAGTTGTGTAATTACATATGTTCTGTAGATAAGTTAACAAAGTGATCAGTTTTTATTATAACAAATAGACTCATATTTTCATTCATAATCTTAAAAAACAAAGCATTAAAAATCAAGGTACATCATAATGTTCACAAAGATTCTAATTAGTGAATGAAGTAGAGTAAGTACTGCCTCACTGGCTAAGTAGAATACTGAAAATGTACATTTAAACTATATTTAGCCGAAACCGGTTTGGCTCAGTGGATAGGACGTCAGCCTGCGGACTGAAAGGTCCCAGGTTCGATTCCGGTCAAGGGCATGTACCTGGGTTGCGGCCACATCCCCAATAGGAGATGTGCAGGAGGCAGCTAGTTGATGTTTCTCTCTCATCGATGTTTCTAACTCTCTCTATCTCTCTCCCTTCCTCTCTGTAAAAAAATCAATAAAATATATTTAAAAAAATAAAATAAACTATATTTAAAGTACTTGTTTTGGTTTTCCTAATATTTCTGTTTATATTTTCTCAGCCATTATTACCTGATCATCTCATTTAAAATACAGGACATATTTGTTGCAATGCTTAAGGTTTGAATTCTGACTCTTCCACTAAATAAATGTGTTCCATTGAATAAGTTACTTATAAGTTCTTACTTATAAGAATAAATGCTATTTCCTCATTTGTAAGATGAAAATAGTAATACCCATGCCTAGCCGGTATGACTCAGTAGTTGAATGTCGCAGGTTCGATTCCCAGTCAGGGCATATGCACCCGCTGCAGGCTCGGTCCCCAATAGGGGGTGTGCAGGAGGCAGCCGATTGATGTTTCTTTCTTACCAATGATTCCATCTCTCTCCCTCCCTCTCTCTCTCTAAAATCAATAAAAACATATTTTTAAAAAATATTAAAAAGAAAGAAAATAGTAAAGCCCATATTAGAGTTGCTGTGAGATTATATATGATCATGCACATAACTTACATGATAAGGTATTTAGAACTCCATAAATGGTAGCTGTAATTATTTAGAAAATGAATATATTTAAAATATATATTTAACTAGAAATAGATGAGTGTAGTTAATATACTACACAATTCACATTAAGTACTAGTAGTAATAATCTTAACAATAAAAATATCAGCTTGTTGATAGTATTTTAATATTTTGTGCCTTACTAATTTTCTATAGTAGAAGTCAGTTCATTATGATTTTTCCTTCTGTAGGTACCAAAACCCTGGTGGTTCATGGGCAGAATGAGTGTGATATCCCAACCCAATTACCAGTCCATGAAGACACTCAATTTGAAGCCCTGTTAAAGGTAGGCGTGACTTCGACAGCAACAATTTTTTAATGACTGTGAACACTTCCCTGACCATCCAGCTCAGAATTACATGACACTTTTCCATCTTCCACCCAATATGAACATTTATTTACCTCTTCTAGAATCCCTTCCTCTATTTGTGTACTTCCTCCATTTTCTTGCGTAATTTCCCCCACTTTTACTGACATGTTAGCTCTGCGATGAAGTAGGCAAACTCATGCAGCTACAATAGCAGCATGACCCTGGCGTGTCCCCCTAACTGCTGTGGGAATGCGGTGCACTCCTGCCTCGGAGCTGCCTGGCTCACCGTGGGGGCAGCTCTGCAGGTGCCTGGGTTTACACACTGACACTGGGGCAAACTCCAGCTGTCGGCTGGGATCGATGCCAGAGACTCTTCTAGTGGCATCTGTATACAGTCTTGACTTGTCACTGCTGGAAATTATTGGAGAAGCAGAAAATACATACCTTAGAATAAATCAAGTGAGTTGAGAAATTATTTTTAATGGTGATGGCGTGTATTCCCCTCAAAAGAAATGCAACCCATAGCTGCACGTCTGTAAGGTTTTTACGGTAATGAGGTAAGTAAACTAGTACTATGATTCCCATTGGACTCCTTGGTGTTTATTATGTGTAGTTCAAACTTTTGGTAATTGATTTCCTGTAATACAACTCCAGGCTCAGACAGAGTAGAAAGGACCTCTGAAAAATTCCACTTGCCAAACTTGTATATTTTATTTCAGTAGAAAGGTTGTTAAACTTCCTTCAGGTCTCACCCAGACATCTCCTGGGAATATCTAAGGCCCAATAAGGCAAAATTGAACAATCCCTTCATCTTCCTACTCTATGTCAAATGGATAACATGAAGGCAGACAGAGCTCAAACCCAGGATCCATTATAACCAGTATGACCTAAATCAGTTAACAAGACCTCTCTACTGTCTTTTTTAACAGTACTGGGATAAAAGTGCAGGTTATACAAGTAATCTACATAGAAAGCCTTGAGCTTAGAAAATAGTACATAATAAGTGCTCAATGCATTGTATTTTGTATTATTTTTCATGTTGTTACTAAACTGCTTTCTTCTTGACATTGAGACTAGTAGATGTAACTATGCTTCCATGGTTCCTCATTCAGTCTGAAATATCATTGTACATCTTTTAGCACTATGAGAGTAGATGGTTTATATCACGTTACTAGTCTGTATTATATCATTATTTGGTTAACTTCATATCCAAATGCAGTGTGTATCCATATATTTACATGCACATACACACATATATACCCATGCACAATACATAAGAGTG
>NW_006383015.1:6169457-6171160 GCF_000327345.1 Myotis davidii | reverse complement strand
ATATATATATATATATATATGCACATATATATAAAATCCTTATTAAAAGTTACCTTATTTTTATAGTATTTGTATTTTGTAGCTTACACCTGGCAGCACATAGTATGTTCTCAATAAACCTTTATTTAAATGTATTGTTATTATTCTAGGAGTGTTTGGAATTTTTTAACATCCCAGAATCCCAGTCAACACATTATTTTCTCATGGATAAACGATGGAACCTTATCCACTACAATAAGGTGAGACTGTGCAGCAATGACATTCATGTTGGGTTGTGTCCGAGCTCGTCATGCCTTTTTTGAGGACAGCAAGCCCTCAGGGAGGCATCATTGTTTAGAGGTTAGGAGTATGGCCACTTAGGTCACACAACTTACTGTCTAGGTAGCTGTGGACAAGCCACTTTACTTTTGGAACCTTCAGTTTCCTTGTCTGCAGACTGAAGGTGGTGATAATAGTATCTACTGTAGGGTTGTTGTGATCATCAAAGGAGATAAGCCAAGTAAAGCATAAAGTGATTAATTATTATTAAATCTAGATGAAAAGTTAAGCTGCCCGTATAATAACACATGTTTCTAAATGGAATTTTAATGTTTTTCTGATTCCCCCTTCTATGATGGTCAGCGTGATCGGGGTGACCTGATCTAATGAGCAAAGGGGGACCTCCGGAAGACCCCTGACATCACTTTATAGCGACTTCCTTCCAAAATGTCATTTAGTCAGCGGCCTTTGGCTCCTTGGCTTCTGACAGCAACGGGGTATTCGGAAAGAGTACTCAGCCTGGGCGACGCGACGCTTTCCTGAGGAGGGCTTGTACCTTCCTTGTTATTTTGTCAAATTGGGGAATGTACCCTAGTAAGAATCAAAACCATTAGAAAACACATAACTTTTGTTTGTCTGACCTTAAGAGAAATGAGGTCAAAAGTGTAATCATCTCTTTTGTCTTTGTGTGATCCCATCACAGACCTATGTCCGGGATATTTATCCTTTCCGGCGGTCAGTGTCTCCGCAGCTGAACCTCGTGCATATGCATCCGGAGAAAGGACAGGAGCTCATTCAGAAGCAGGTGCCTGGCCACCTCCGTTTTCTCGTGTTGTTGGGATAATTGCTGGGTAAATGGGTTGCCAAGCCTGAGAGTCTGTGATGCTGTTAGATCCTCGCTGGGGAGAATGGGTAGATGGGCCCTTGTTCAATAGATAGTTCCCCAAAATAGTTTGTTTAGTTTTGTAAATGGGGTCATAATATAAAGTATTAAGGAACACTCACCTGGAGTAGTGCTATGATGCATCATTGGGTATAAACAATAGACATTTTCTCATTTATTTGCCTGTTTGTTTCTAAGCATGGATTTTCATCCCATAGTTTTGTAAAACAGGATTAGAAGTACATATGACGTAACTATTAGAAGGTTGTCCTAGAGGTTTATGCTAGCTGGGAAATAAATAAGTGGAGAGAGTCAGTGCAGTGATGTCTGAAAAGAATACTGATCGAAGGTCCAGAGATTGGACTCAGACCCAGATCTGCCCCTGACCTTGGGCATGTTACTAACTTCTCTTCAAATAGGAGACATAATCAAGCAGTTGTACTTAGATTTAAGATTGAAGAGCATAGGTCCTGGCTAGGTAGCTCAGTTGGCTAGAGCATCATATACCATATGCCAAAGTTGTGAGTTCGATCTCTGGTTATGGAACAAACAAGAAGCAACC
>NW_006383015.1:6165851-6169077 GCF_000327345.1 Myotis davidii | reverse complement strand
TCATACTCTTTAAAAAAATAAAATAAAAATGTTAATCCTCACCTGTGGGGATTCCATTGTTTTTCTACTAAAACAGAAGCTCTTATTAAGAATCTTTAGGGCCCTGGCCAGGTAGCTCAGTTGGTTAGAGTGTCATTCTGCTATGCCAAGGTTGTGGGTTCAATCCTCAGACAGGGCCCACACAAGAAGCAACCAAAGAATGCATAAATAAGTGGAACAACAAAATTCTCTCTCTCTAATCAACCATTAAAAGAAAATTTTAATTAAAAAAATAAAGATTGAAGAGCAGAATAATGTTCACATGTCTTATTGCAAATCAGACTTCAAGCTTAAGGAAATTCACTACTTTGCATGCAAAATGTAAGTGTAGTATATAATTCTAACAATATAATTTTAATATGATCCATGCATTACATTGTCTTATTTTTATCTTTAATTAATTTACATTTATTTTTAATAAAATGTCTAAAGAATTTCAGGATATTTTATAATTTCAGTTTTTCTGCACATAGCAAGGATGCTAACTCGGTATCAAACTATCCAAGTATCTCGGTATCTACCTTCATGAAATGAATAAGAATGGCATATAATTAGACCACTTATGCAATTAAAAATATATTTATGATTAACTACCTAAATTACATTTAAAAGAAAGAAAATAGTGAAAGGGTTACAGGGTGTGAGATGTTGGGCAAAACTATAGGATCTTACATTTAAATGATTTCAGAAACAATTCTCCCCAAATTATCTCCGCCCATAATTTTAGCAGCAAAATAACTAGAGCCATCATGGATAATGGCACTTCACTCGTTTGTTTTTTAACCATGTTTAAGAACATGTTTTAAAAGAAAGGCATAAATTGGGGCTCTGGCTCTGTGTGCACTGAGGTTGGACTTAAAGATGTCTTTCTAAGTTCCTCAAACTTAGTTCCATTGTTCTGGCTCTGAAGTTTCCTCAACAGCGCCTCACTGCTTATGAACTCCCAAATCATGCCCCCTGTCCACTGATCATCAACAGAAAAAGAACTAAGAGTGGGGTCAGAGGCCCTTGTTCATGCATCTAAATTTAGGGCTAAAGGAGGACTAACCTGGGGTCCCATCAGCTTTTGTCCCAAGGTAGATTTTTCTTGGATCCCATTTGGGTCAGTGCTAAAGAGGCAAACTCAGAACCAACAAGAAACAGCTTAAGGCATCAATGGAGATGGTAGAAGCAGATGAAAGTGACTGTTAGCTTGTTGGAGAAGGTCTTCCATATTTTGATGTCTGGGCAAATGGCCTCTATGTGATTGAACTATTCTTGACAATGCTTGCGTTGTGGTCCTTCCAGCCTGCAAACTCTGTAAGAAACACTTCCTCCCATAGAGTAGACACATGCAAGAAGTGAGAGTCAATTAAGTATTATTTGCTCTTTCTGTGTGAAAAAAAAAAAACACAACAAAAAAACACACAAAAACCACCACACACACATTTCTCCCTTATTTCCCTTCCCCCCGCCTTGATTTTTATCAGCCCGCTTTGCCATTATAGATTTTACTTCCATTTCTTCACTCTTTGTCATTTCGGAGTTGCTGATTCTATTTGTGTCTGCTCCTGCTTCGGGTTGCTGCCAGGTGTTCACGCGGAAGCTGGAGGAAGTGGGGCGAGTTCTGTTCCTCATCTCCCTGACGCAGAAGATCCCCACGGCCCACAAGCAGTCCCACGTCTCCATGCTGCAGGAGGACCTCCTCCGCCTGCCCTCATTCCCCCGCAGTGCTATCGATGCCGAGTTTTCCCTCTTCAGCGATCCTCAAGGTACCCAGACAACAGCATCTCCTCTCTCGGGCGTCTCGTGCCCTTGTTTAGCCCGTGGCTGGAGGGCATCTCCGTCAGCGGACAATTCTGTAAGCCAGGGGTTCTCAGCCCTGACTGCCTCCGAATCACTGGCAGGACTTGATCAAACACAGGTTGCTGGGCCCCACCCTCCACCACCGAGTTTCTGACTCAGTGGCTCTGAAATGGGGCCTGGGAACTTACATTTCTGATAAGTTCCCAGGTAATGATGATGATGCTATTCTGGGGACCACACTTGGAGACCACTGCTCCAAGCTGAGTCTAAGCAGCTGAAGGAAGTCCTCTGATGTTGTTAGGTTGACTGAGTGAAGAATAGGTATTTCTAAGAAACTGATGAGGAGGAAACTGTTCTCTCATGTCAGAGAGCAGGACAGTGGTGACCGCCGGGTTGGGGGAGTGAATTTCCTGGAAAGAGGCATAAAGAGACTTTCTGAGGTCCTGAAATGGTCTTGTTTGGGGTGGTGGGTACTTAAGTGTGTATTTTTGTCAAAACGCTTTCAACTCTATATATAAGATCTGTGCATTTCACACTCTCTAAATTATAGCTGAATTGAGAAAGAGAGAGAGAGAAACAGAGACAGGAAATGGAAAGAGGTACATTCTGAAACCTCGCCATGTTGCTCAGTTGTTCATTTGGGACAATTTACTGAAATGAGCAGACTTATGCTCAGTGTCTTCATTGAGACGGAGCAAAGCGACCGTGGAAAGAACTCCAGTCTGACCAGAAATTAAAAGACCAAGCAGTGGTCCCAACCCTGCCATTTTCTTTCTGAAATAACTTCCCTCAAAGCCACAGCTTACTAGGCAGCAACCTGCTGCAAATGTCTCCCCTGTCTGCCCACAGAGCTGCATCAAAGAGGTGATGCTGAGAGGCCTTTGAGAGCCAGGAAGTGTCACGTGAATGCCAGCAATATTGTGCTGGGAAGCCTTTGGGCAGTAGATGGCCACATCCCGAGTGGGAACACATGGCAGTGCCCTCGGGTTGGCTGGCCCTCCCACGCCCACAGGGTCTGCGTGGGGCTAATGTTGTGTCTGCTTTTCTGTTCTCACAGCTGGGAAGGAGCTGTTCGGCCTGGACACTCTTCAGAAGAGCCTGTGGATCCAGCTCCTGGAGGAGATGTTCCTGGGCATGCCCAGCGAGTTTCCCTGGGGAGATGAAATCATGCTCTTCCTCAACGTTTTTAACGGGGCTCTGATCCTGCACCCAGAAGACAGCGCCCTGCTCAGGCAGTACGCGGCCACCGTCATCAACAGCGCTGTGCACTTCAACCACCTCTTCTCCCTCAGCGGCTACCAGTGGATTCTGCCCACCATGCTGCAGGTGCCGGGCTCTCCTCTCTCTCCCACCCAGAGAATTAGCCCGAGTACTGCTCATCTAGCAGGTCTACAGGATCTAC
>NW_006383015.1:6150866-6163922 GCF_000327345.1 Myotis davidii | reverse complement strand
GTTTAATAAACTTTGCCTTTATAATTATTCAAATTGTGTGCATACATTTTTGGGGACACTCCATAGTTATTGGCCATTTGATACCCGTTGGTGTGAAGTGCCCATTTAAGTATTTTGCCCACTTTTCTTTCAGGTTGCTTGCCTCTCATTGATTTATAGGAATTCTTTTTTTTTAATATATTTTATTGATTTTTTTTTACAGAGAGGAAGGGAGAGGGATAGAGAGCTAGAAACATCAATTCAGCTGCCTCCTGCACATCCGCTCACTGGGGATGTGCCCGCAACCCAGGTACATGCCCTTGACTGGAATCGAGCCTGGGACCCTTCAGTCCACAGGCTGACGCTCCATCCGCAGAGCTAAAGCAGCCAGGGCAAAATATATTTTTATTGATTTCAGAGAGGAAGGGAGAGGGAGAGAGAGAGAGAAACACCAGTGATGAGAGAGAATCAGTGATCGGCTGCCTCCTGCACACCCCCTACTGGGGATTGGGCCTGCAACCCGAGCATGTGCCCTTGACCAGAATCAAACCTGTGATCCCCTCAGTTAGCATGCCGACGCTCTATCCACTGAGCCAAACCAGCTAGGGCTATACTGAAATTTTTTAATGATAGAGTTCTCTTCTTTTGTGACAGCAGAAAGCACCAAATGAAATCCCCCCTAAAATTTTCCAAGAGGTCACAATATTCTGTCCTCTGCTGAGATCCCCCAGACCTGGAATATGCTTCCCCGTTTCTTCTGGGCCCGTGATTCTCAAAGTATGGTCTCGGGGCCAGCAGTACCAGCATCACCTGGAAATCTGTTAGAAATGCACACTCTGGGCCCCATCCAGACCTGCTGCATCAGAAACTCTGGAGTCGGGGCCCAGCAATCCAGTTTTAACAGGATCTCCAGGTGGTTCTGATACCTTAGAACGTTTGAGAACCATTATTCCAATGTATGGCAAGTGTTCAGCTGATATTTCTTTGAGAAAGTCTCTGACTTCTCTTGGGACTGAGATTTTCATTGCCATTACATTTGGTATAAAGAGGTTGAAGGTGGTGAATTTATTAACAGGAGGACTTTGTTTATTCACGTCTGATGTGTATCTGGCCACGTCAGGAGTAATGAATAAAGTTCAGATAAGGCTGGTAGATCATCCTCGTTCTCTAGTTTTGTGGACGTTTTCATAAAAGTTTTGAAAGTATTACATGCTCGTGCAAAATAAAATTTCCTCAACCTACAGGGGCAGGAAATTTACTTTCAATATCACCAGGGCTCTCTGACCTGTTTTTAAATAGTTGGAATTTTCTCTCTTTTTATAACTTTTGTGCTGATTACTAAAAACAATAAATGCTCTTTATAAAATAGAGAAGATAAAGAAAAACTTAAAGAAGAAAATAAAGATCACTTATAATCCTCCTTCCCACATGACCATTGTTTCCACTTCTTGAAGACCCTGGCACTCTGCCTTTTTTTTAAAAAAAGAAAAGTTGAATCATATCATATATTCAAGTTTGTTACCTACCTTTTTCATTTAAGACTAAGAACACCACGGATATTTTTTTTCCATGTAGCTACATTTAGTGGTATAGCATTTAAAAAACAGCTGCATAATATTCTGTTGTATACACATGCCATAATTCACCTAACTAACCCCATTATGAGTAATTTAAGTTGTTTCAAATTTTCCACTGTTATAAGAAACCTTGCAGTGGACATTCTTGTATATACACCTTTGTACATTTGTCCAACTCTTAAGATAAATTCCTAGTTACGAACTCCCTGGGGAAAAAGTATATTTATATATTTTTAGGATTTCTATGTATATTACCCAATTTCTCTGAAGGAAGGTTATACCACTTACCTCCCCTCCACCAGTTGAAATGACCCATTTTCCTCCCCGTTCCCCATGGCGATGAGGCATTTTCTGACCGTGTGGCATCTCCCCACAGGTGTACTCTGATTATGAAAGCAACCCCCAGTTGCGCCAAGCCATCGAGTTTGCCTGCCACCAGTTCTACATTCTCCACCGGAAGCCCTTTGTGCTCCAGCTGTTTGCTAGTGTGGCCCCGCTGCTGGAGTTCCCGGTGAGTAAACTCTGGAAATCAACGAAGATCGAGCAAATGAGAAAAGCTCTTTATTCACAGCTTGCTGCTTGGAGGGCATCACCCACCATCACTCAGGTTTTGGCAGAGACTCAAAGGCAGACAGAGGGGAGAGAAAACTTTATAGGGAGAGGAGGGAAGGCTTCGGGTATGTTCTGATTGGAGGCTGTTGGCCTGGCGAAGCTGTCAGTGGGCGGAGTAGACACAGGGCATCCTATGTGATTGGTTAGTGGTGCATATTTGGTTTTCTCCGATTGGTCTTAAATTGGGAGCGGAGACAAGGATTAGCTATTAATCAAGTCCTGTCTGTTTGGGGGTTTATGGGTACAGGGGTTATTGTTTGGTTTCCACTAGAGCTAGTACCCTGATTTCCAACAAGTCTGATGGATTGCATGCTGGTGTCTGTGGACAGTGGGTTTGGGTTGGTTTCCTGGGCAGGTTACTGCAGTTTGGGGATCAGCAGTTCTATTGTTATGTATGGCCTGGCCATTGATCTTTGTATAATCAGTCTCTCAGCTCTCTTTCTTCAACCAGTGGGATAGGAATGCCATATATCATTTCTCTTTCCACAAGAAACTCGTTTCTGTTCAACATTTCTCTTCAACCCTCACCTCAGCCCCTAGATATAAATAGGCCAACTCTGCAGTTTTTTCATACTCATGAAAGGATGGAAAATATAAAATTATAAAAGGAAGAGTTCCTGATTCTACTTCCTTTCTATTCTCTGGCACTTACCTGACTTATTCTTTTTCTCCAGCGCATTTATATAGATCACATCCCTTACACATCTTTGTTTAAGTGATATGGATCTCACCACACCCACAAGAGAATTAAGCTCCATTAAAGCAAGACCCTGGTCTTTTTTTTGGTTTGTTTTTAGCTGTTGTTTTGAATGAATAGGTTTTTTTTTTGCTCTTGTTTTGTTTTTGCTTTTGTTTTGCACCTTAGTGCACAGAATGGTGACTAGCACAGAGTAGGAATTTAATAAGGAATTGTTATTTTAATAAAGGAATCAAATGAATAAGACAGATTTGAGATGCTGCGTATCTCCATTTTGGAGCTATGTTAGCAAATAAGATTTATAAAATTCCCAGAGCTATTAAATATGTTACCCCAAACGTAGTTGCACTGTTCAATTAACCCATTACAAATTTGCCTTTGCAAATGCTGAATCCTACAATTGCAGATGAGAGGGGCCATTGGCATGATGTTTTCCAGCAGTTGACATTATACTGTATTTTTATGAGTTTCCACAAATATCTCTTTTGTACTAGGTTAGCATTAAAACTCAAGTGTTCCACTCCATAGACACACAGCAGCATTGTTCGGTGCAGAATCATGTACACTGAATACGGTTCAATGTTGTGATTGTTATCAACAGTAGTGTTTATGAAATTTGGATTTCTGGTCAAACCGTATTCGTACTGAGGTGGAATTAAATAAACTAAAATTGCCTTTCTTTACACAGGATGCTGCCAATACTGGGTCCAGCAAAGGTGTGTCAGCTCAGTGCCTGTTTGACTTGCTGCAGTCCCTGGAGGGCGAGACCACGGACATCTTAGATATCTTAGAGCTGGTCAAGGCTGAGAAGCCGCTTAAGTCTTTAGGTAGAAGCAAAATTCATCTTGACATTTTTTTTCCTCTTTGTAATTTTTCTTAAAATAATAACTCTATGTTGAATATTTTGAACTAACTCAAAACAGCAAAAATAAATGGAACAGTGGTGTAAATTGAATGAGTACATTTTCCTATCGCCTGTTTTTCTTACGTTTCTTGTCAATCCTAAAGAGTAAGAAATTCTCTGCCATGAAAATTGTATCATAATGATGCTGAGTGAACCACTATTCGAGCACTGTACTTCTCAGAAAATGGGGTGTTCCTAGGCAATTCTAAGGGAATAACCCCCCCAAAAGGGCCTTTTATTATCCTGTTTGTCAGAAGGCATGTCTGACTTTAGGCCATCCAAACATATCTTCTAGGAAGTGAGCTTTTTAAAAAACTTCTCCCAAAAAGCACTTTTATTTGTCATCTTATTATTTAAAAGTTTTTTTAAAAAAACCAATAGACTTTTTAGTCACTTTAGATGAAGAAATTAATAGTGCTCTCAGTTTAGGAATAAAGTCTGATGAAAAAATGGCTGCAAAAGCTAACTGGAAAGAAAATGTTAGGAGTGATAAGCTGTTCTTATTTCCTGGCAGAATCCACTCTGATTATGCGCTTTTCGCCTTCTGTTCCTTCAGATTTCTGCTATGGAAATGAAGACCTGACTTTCTCCATAAGCGAGGCCATTAAGCTCTGTGTCACGGTGGTGGCATATGCTCCGGAATCGTTCAGAAGGTAACTGCAGACCTTTACTCGGTGATAAGTAAATATGGCAAAGGAAATAAAATTGAATGCGTACAGGGGTTATGTTTGCTGATATCAGCCTGTAACCTTCTGCCAGGTAAGTTTTCAAAAACTAAATTTGGGAAACTAGTCATAGCCGAGGTTCTGGAAAAAATAGTAAATCTTCATTAATTTGGAATTCCCTAATTTAGAATTTGTGCAGCAGCTTAGATGTTTAGTCTTGTTTAGAGACTATGTTCACATCTAATAAATTAACAGCAAATATAATTTTAGAATAGACATTTAATCTATTTAATAAAACTCCTTTCAAGAAGCAATGAAGCCCTAGCCAGTCTCCTCCGTGATTAGAACGTTAACCCGTGGAATGAAGGGTCCCCCCGGGTTCGATTCTGGTCAGGAGCATATATCTCAGTTGCAGCCTGGATCCCCAATCTGCGGGAAGCAGCCAATCAATGTGTCTCTTGATATTTCTCTCTGTCTCTCCTCCTCCTCCTCTCTCTAAAAATCAGTGGAAAAAATATCCTCAGGTGAGGATTAACAACAACAAAAAAAGAAGCAATGACAACTGTCACATTAAGAGCAAGAATATAAAATCTCTGGTCATCATTTCTACCAGTTTTCCCAAGTCAAATTTCGGTGTTTGTCTTCCTTCCTCCATGCTTTTAAATATGATACAACCAACAGAAGTAGGGTGTGAAATATGACCTGGTTTTCTTTCTGTTGGCATAGTCTTCAGATGCTGATGGTCCTGGAAGCTTTAGTCCCATGTTACCTACAGAAGCTAAAGAGACAGACATCACAGGTGGAGACAGTACCTGCTGCCCGAGAGGAGATTGCTGCCACGGCTGCTCTTGCGACATCCCTCCAGGCCCTTCTCTACAGTGTAGAGGTCCTCACCAGGTAATCCCATCAGCAGAAATATCCACAGCCTTGCCCTAGCCAGTTTGGCTCAGTGGATAGAGCTTCGGCCTGCGGACTGGTGTCCCAGGTTCTATTCTGGTCAAGGGCACAAGGCCGGGTTTCAGGCTCCATCTCCAGTAGGGAGCATGCAGGAGGCAGCCGATCAATGATTCTCTTTCATCACTGATGTTTCTCTCTCTCTCTCTCTCTCTCTCTCTCTCTCCCTCTCCCTCTCCCTCTCTCTTCCTCTCTGAAATCCATAAAAATATATTTAAAGAAAAGAAATATCCACAACCTTAAATTATACGTATCTACCAAAAAGATGAAAAAAAAATGTGATAGCTAAAAAATTTCTGAAACCAATCTTTATTTATATCTGCTCAAATTCAGTCCTTACGGCTTAAAACTGCAAATATCCCTAAGTTGTTTGGGTAAATAGTGCTAAGCACTATTACTATTGTTGTTGTTGTTGTACCATGATTGCTAAACACACATTTGCCTGTAGTTTGATGAGCATCTCTGGCAGTTTTAACCAATGCTAAACAAATCTTTTGTAAAAGGGCCAATTTAGTGAATATGAAAATGTGATCAACATTTTTATTGGCTCTTATTTTATGAAAATGTCTGCAATTCCAACTAAGCATTCTTTTATTATTTTACTATTTATAATGAGTTGTTTTTACTATAACTTTTAAAACTACATAACAAACATAATCTGCAAAATTTTATTCTAATGCCATAATTAACAAATTCTCTATGGGACAAGACTCAGTAGTGCTGAGAGAAGGGGCTGAAAGATTTGGGACTTAAAAGGTAAATTGTCATCAGAGTTCAGCCCTAAACAAAGTTGCAAGAAATTAGTATATCACAAGATTCTTGGGTGCAGAAGGCATTGAAAGACTGGTAAGGGGGGAGGGGCGGGAGGGATTGGAACAGAGACAGAAGATTGAGTGAGAGGAGTGGGGAAGGTAGATGCAGAACACTCTATAAAAGATTGACTTTCCTTCTCCACTGCCACCTAAAATTAGATGGAAGGGGATATTCTTCCCCGGACTGGAGATGGGAAACCTTCTTCCTGGCTTGGTATCTTTGCTCCTCCATCCCATTTGGCCACATCCTTAGCCTAAAATTCTATGATTTGCCCCCACCGAAAGGCACCAACTTCCCAGCCCCATCTTGCTCTGTTGATGACAGAGCTAGCCGAAATCCCTCAGTCCTGGGAGGACTTTTCCACATGCACCAGCCAGTGAGAGAGGGAGTGAGATTGTGACTAATTAAGTCAATATATGTGTAGGTTCTTATCATGAGATACATCGGCAACCTAAGCAAACAGAACATAACTCAAAAGCCTTGGGTGGGTTATCACTGCCGAAGTGCTCATATGCATCTAAACTGAGGAAATGGGGAGCAGTGGAGCAGAGAACCATGGCAAACTGCCAAGTCCAACGGGCAATAGTCCTAAGGTTTTTGGTGATGGTTTCAGAAAAATCCCAGGGGGAAGAACATCTGAAGAAGAAATATCAGACTTACACTCTTCTTTCCGCGCCATGTGGCTATGGCACCAGCGCCTCTCTGCCAGTAGAAGAGAGAGGCGCAGTCAGCTTTCCCCAAGTGACATTTTAGTTGTTTCTCCTTATCTTCTGCAATAGTGGTGCTTTCCTCCTTTCTAGTCTCTTTGGTAAGGCAATTAAATTACTGATTCACCCGAAATGAACATTGACTTACCCAAAATTCCACGAAGAATTATGGATGGAAGTCTGACATTTAAAATTCTATGACTTTAAATATCCCGGTGCATTTAATAATTTTTGCTGGAGTGTAAAACCAGCCTCATTGATTGGTTATAATTATTCACACACACAAAAATGGCTTTGTTGTTTTGACAAAAAGAAGATAATAAGAACCTCATTTCATTTCCACACTCTTAATTTCTTTACTCATGAAAAAAATTAAGTTATAGAGCTGGTAACACATCAACAAGTATATGACAATTGTAATAGCACTAGTTTCCTATTGTTGTGTAACGCATTACTAGAGGCTGAGGACAAAACACATGCATTATGTCATATTTCTGAAGGCCAGAAGTCAGGGCGGGCTCAGCTGTTCTCTTTGCTCAGGGTCTCACAAGGCCAAAGTCAAGATGTCAGTCAGTCTGGGTTCTCATCTGAAGGTTCTGGGGGCAGAATCCACACCAGGCAGCTTTAGGTCTGAGATCCCTTTGGTTTTCTGCCTGCCGGCCCCTCTCTGCTTTAAGAAGTCACTGCATTTTTCTCACCTGGCCCCCTCTGTGCTCCCACCAGCAAGGGCACCATGCATCCTCCTGCGTCGGATCTTTCTGCCAGAGAAAACTCTGCTGTTTAAGGCTGGTGTGGTGAGAATAGGCCTGCCAGATAACAACCTCCTTTTGGTCATATAAGGCAACATAGTCACTGGAGTAACACTCAGAGTGAGTCTTTAAATGTTGCTTCTCATTTTTAAATCCTGCCTCTCACAACAAAGGCCCAGGAGGAGAAGGTCTGGGTGATTACTGAAAGGCTCCTCACTTCTGGCCACGCCCAGCATGCGGAAAATTAGCATCAGAACAGCAAGCCTTAACCAGTTCCCACAAGAAATTGTTTTTGAAAAGCTGCGCCATCCCGTCCATGTCTAGAAATCTCCTTTCATTCTTTGGTAGTTCCTCACAAAAATAGAGTGGTTAATTATGATGTTGGTGGCCAAAATGGTATATACATTTTTACTTTTTACTTATTATGTATAATGGTTAACGTCCTGGTACCTGTAGAATTGAAAAATGTGCTCTTAACTCTTGATTAATACAGACTTAGAAGCCTGATTTCATACATGTCTGGTTTGAGGAGTCAGTTTATTACTCAGAACCAAGTGGAAAAACTTTTTTTATTGTTGACACTATTACAGATGTTCCTCATTTCAAGTGGAAGAACTTAAATCATGGTGAGCTTACAGATCCTTGGGAAGTAATGTGCCTTTTAAAGTGTCTCTCAGAACAAAGACAGCAAAAGGGTGTGACAGAAGAGCCCAAAGCTAGATAGCCTCTTTGAGACTCTAACCTAAAACTTATGTGAGCTTCAGTAACTTGAAGATTTCATAAATGTTTCCACTTCTGTTGTTGCTGTTGTTTTGTTGTGGTGGTTACTGTCCTTGCAGGCCCATGACAGCCCCACAGATGAGCAGGTGTGACCAAGGTCATAAAGGCGCCACCACAGCCAATCACACCATGTCGTCTGGGGTGAACACCAGGTAATTCACTAGCTTTATTCTTCCATGGTATCTCCATTTCATACAACCTGAATCTCCACTTGGGCATGAGAGGAATCCTGAAAATAGTCAATGTTAAGTGCAAAAATCTCCTTCCAAGGAAATAAAAAAGGAAGGTGAGAGTTTAGAGTTCAGGAAAATACTAAGGCTTCATTTGAGATAAACAAAGAGATACCCAAGCCCCCTTTCATACATTGGTATCTGTGTCAGTGTATTTGCATGAACATGAAGATGTTCTCTGCCTCCTGGGTGGTCTTTGAACTATTCCAGTGTTGTTTCATTTCCAAAAAAAAAAGGCAAATAAAACAATAATCATCCGGAGGTGGTTCCTCATTCCGGGGCAGGTATGCAGAGTCGGTTTTCTTTCATCTGGACAGATTTCCACAGATATTTTATCCAAACTGACCTAGGTCCTTCAGTGATGCTTTCAGGGTCATTGACGTAATCGCCTTCCCTGTTTTGGTGTAACTCAGACACTGGCTCTCCTAGTTAATACTTTGCCTGCATCATACTGTCTGTGTTAACCTCTAAATAGTCTAACACACACACACACACACACACACACACACACACACGAGTTTAATAAGCTTCTTCCTCCAAGGAAAAATTAAAACAGGGCAAACCCAAAATCAGTTTGAGAGAAAGTTCTTTCTTCTTAGTATGAAATAGTGAGCAGGACCTCTTAAGGAGAAACTAATTTTCCAGTCTCTCTGAAGCACATTTTTAAGTGTGTATTATTATTTTATGTGAAGTTAATTTTCTGCTCGTCATATATATTTACTAGAGGCCAAGTGCATGAATTCATGCGAAAGTGGGGTCTGGCCGGCCTGGCCCCAATCCCCAATCGGCAGATGGGAGCCGGGCCTATCAGGAGGAGGAGATGGCAGGAGGTTGGCCGGCCTGCTGTCCTGATCAGGCGATCAGGGCCAGGCTGGCTGGGGGGAGGGGCCACAGTTGATTGGCCTGTAAGCCCCGCCCCCAAATGGGGTGGGGGGACTGATCAGGGGCAGAGCTGGCTGAGGGGAGGGGCTGCGGGCCCAACAGGGTGGTGGGGGCCCATCGTGGGTGGGGCTGGCTGGGGGGGGGGGACGCTGGCCACAGTGGACATCATAGTTCAGGTTGTTATTGTGTTCCAGTTGCTGGCTTTTTATATATACAGATATTAAAAATAAAACAAATTCCAACCTGAACTATAAGTTACCACATATGATGATGAACTCATGCCTCAATTTCTTATATTGAGAAAAAATGATTATACTCTAAGTTATACTTAGGGGCTAGGTTCAACTACTGGATATAAGGCCTATGGGAAAAGATGGTTTCTAAAGTCCTACAAAGCAATAATTTCCACAAATGAGAGGAAGTCAGCCATATTTCTTCCTCTGATCATCTTCAAAGCATGTGGTATTAAAACTGTAACTTAGATTCACTCTACTTTCAAAGTTTTTAGAAAAATTTCCTTATTGACCACATTTCTTGACTTTGGATGCGTTTTTATAATATCTATCTTTCCATGGATTTTATGCCAATGGAACAGCTTTCAAAGCAGCTATAATTGCACCATATGTGGCAGCAAATGAAAGATCAAGATTTTATATTTTAGGATTTGTATGGGTGTATTTGTGAGTTTGTCAAAATGTATAGTTTTAATGGCTTCTCCTAAGAAAAAGTCCATAAGAAGCCCTATCATAGGCCTCTGTTCTTGCTCTGATAGTAACGCGACTGTGTTTCTGACTCCCAGGTACCAGGAGCAAAGCGCCAAACTGCACTTTATCAGGTACAGAAAGACAGCCCTAATTCCGTACCCATTCTGACGTCTTATGGTGATTGCCTTTGAGCTGGGTTATGATTCTGTTAGATTTCATATGATTATCACATGGCACCGTTTTTCTGGGTAAATCCTCAGGAATTGCTAATGTAAAGCACCACTACAATTTGGGATGATAATTCCTTCTAGGATGATAAACTTTGAGATGTGGGTTTCTCCAAGCCCCGTCTTGATTCATTAGCTGTTATATATGGAATCTTACCTTTTTCTTCCATGGGATGCTCTCCTCTCAGAGTTGCCGTACACACACCTTCCCAGGCCCCCAGTTAACCTTTTGTAATTTCCCAGGGAAAACCTTCACTTGCTGGAGGAGGGGCAAGGCCTGCCCAGAGAGGAGCTGGATGAGCGAATTGCCCGGGAGGAGTTCAGAAGACCTCGGGAGTCCCTGCTGAATATTTGCACTGAGTTCTACAAGCACTGCGGGCCAAGGCTGAAGATCTTGCAAAACCTGGCTGGGGAGCCTCGGGTCACGGCCCTGGAGTTGCTGGATGTGAAGTCCCACATGAGGTACTGTTCTCACTGTTCTTACCCAGAGCACAGATGTAACAGGCAGTGTCTGGGGTGGGGCGGCAGGGGTGGTCCCTAGATAAGAATTTGGGATACTCTGAATGATGTTTCCAGTGGTTTGATGCATACCATTGCAGGACCCTGGGGGATAATGTATATTAAATTCCTCAAAAAGAATCTAAGAATCTCAGGATGGACCCGGGGGGGGGGTGTTGGGGGGCAATATTCAGAAAAGCACAGCCTTCACTGCTTAGGCTCAGTGGATAAAGCGTGGACCTATATACTGAAGGATCCTGGGTTTGATTCTGATCAAAGGCACATACTTCAGGCTCAATCCCCTGCCCTTGTCAGGAGGCAACCAGTGGATGTATGTCTCTCTCACATCGATGTTTCTCTCTCTGTGTCTCTCCCTCTCCCTTCTACGCTCTCCAAAAATCAATGGGGAAAAGATGTCATTGTTTGAGGATTAACAAAAATAAAAAATAAAAATAATAAAAATTCTGTACAGAGGCCGAAACCGGTTTGGCTCAGTGAATAGAGCGTCGGCCTGCGGACTGGGGGGTCCCGGGTTTGATTCTGGTCGGGGGCATGTGCCTTGGTTGCGGGCACATCCCCTGTGGGGAGTGTGCAGGAGGCGGCTGATCAATGTCTCTCTCTCTCTCTCATCGATGTTTCTGACTCTCTGTCTCTCTCCCTTCCTCTCTGTGGAAAATCAATAAAATATATTTTATAAAAAGAAAAAAAAAATTCTATACAGAGGCCACTGACCATTTCAAAATTTTTACTCCTGCCTGGCCAGCATGGCTCAGTGGTTGAGTGTCAGCTTATGAAACAGGAGGTCACAGTTCAATTCCTGGTCAGGGCACATGCCCAGGTTGTGGGCTCAATCCCCAGTGTGGACCGTGCAGGAGGCAGCCCATCAATTATTCTCTCTCATCGTTGATGTTTGTATCTCTCTCCCCCTCTCTGAAATCAATAAACATATTTTTAAAACATTTTTACTCCTGCTATGCCAGCGAGAGGCCCTAGAATTGCATCTCTGTGCACTCATATTTCATTCTTCTGGTGGAGATGCTGTCTCAGTCATTGCTCAGATCATAAAGGCTGTAGTACATTTTCAGATTCCTAAAAGGAGCCTGATTCCAAAGGATCTTCTACTCAGATTTGCAATGGTGGTAAAGGTTCATAAAAATTCCTGGAAAGGGAAATTTCCGTAGATAGCAAAATATTTACCTGGAAAGTTTAGTATATCTATAAAGCTAAAGCTAGAGTTGGATTCTAGTCATTTAGAAATAATATTGCAGTTTGGCAAACACACCAGCTTTCTAATTATTGGCTTTTTTTTTCTTATAATTATCCCTTGAAAATTTTAGAACGTACCAAGTGAGGGAATATGAGAGTCCAAAAATGTATAGAGAACACAGGCTCTTTCTCTTCCAGGTTAATTTCACAGTCTGAATTGTTGACACTCATCCCCTCTCCTTTCACCCCCAGAACTCCAGAGCTTCATGCGTGTTCACTCTCCCCACTGTGCACTAATGGGGAAGAGTTTACCTCACACTGAGAATTTCAGCTCCTAGCTGAGAAAGGGGAGGACAGAAGTGTTAAGATCCTGTTGCCATAGCAACCCAGCACTCCATGTAATCCATCCCCCTTCCTTTGGCTAGCCAAGCCCAGTAATTCTGTGAACAGAGCAACACCACATTCCCAGTCAGAGAATCACTACTACCAACAGTCATTTTGTGGGAGAAAGGGGAAAACAGTCCTAGAAAATGGGAGAGAATCAGAGAGGGAGGAAGGGAGGGAGGGAGGGAGGGAGTGAGGATAGGTTTATTGGTGTGTATTTTTGAGAGAGAGAGAGAGAGAGAGAGAGAGAGAGAGAGAGAATGATTGTGGTAGTAACTGTGGGATAAATTGACCATCTCTATACCTACACTTAAGGCATTTGCAAAGGGAAAGGATGAGTCAGAGAGAGCTGGAGCTCCCTCTAGAGGCAACCCGTATTAAAGGTTAAATGAGCTAGCTCTAGTTTGGATCAGTGGATAGAGCCTCAGCCTGCAGACTGAAGGGTCCCGGGTTCAGTTATGGTCAAGGGCCCATGCCCAGATTGCAGA
>NW_006383015.1:6150122-6150774 GCF_000327345.1 Myotis davidii | reverse complement strand
GCTCTCTCTCTCTCTCTCTCTCGCTCTCGCTCTCTCTCCCTCCCTCCCTCCCTTCCTCCCTCTTCCTTTCCCTCTGAAATCAATAAAAATATAAAATAAAATAAAAAACAAGGTTAAATGAGCTGTCGTTGAGATGGTTTAGCTCGGTGCCTGTCACTGAGTTAATAGAGTCCAGTAGATACTAATACTAATGCTGGACACTGGGCGTGTAAAATAACATCCTGGTCCTCAACATAAGCACAGTC
The DNA here is from genome assembly GCF_000327345.1 of Myotis davidii. Classification (NCBI taxonomy): domain Eukaryota; kingdom Metazoa; phylum Chordata; class Mammalia; order Chiroptera; family Vespertilionidae; genus Myotis; species Myotis davidii. The sequence goes on along the minus strand of NW_006383015.1, from coordinate 6,150,529 downwards.
CAATACAAGAGGCACACATGAGAAAATAGCTTCAATGCAGTGTCGCAAGTACTGTATCTCACACGTGTACTTATGTATTTATCATTTTACAAAGTACTCAAGGCTACTTAGAAAATTACAACATACAAAGGGATAAAATGTACAAGTTAGAGAATCAGAACAATGTGAAAAATGATCAGGTGTGTAATTATGTCTTTGATAAGATTAACATGTGAAATCTATGTGACTCGATCATATTACATGCCCTTCATGAACCATAACTTTGACTTTGAGTTTCTGAGTTATCAAAGCAATGAAGAGTGAATGGTCAGTTAAAAAATCATAGTGTCAATAAGATTAAAAAAAAAAACTAGGTGTTTAGTACCATCACTTTTTTTAAAAATACAGAGAACAACAAATGTCTTCTG
>NW_006383015.1:6146319-6146956 GCF_000327345.1 Myotis davidii | reverse complement strand
GCTCTCTCTCTCTCTCTCTCTCGCTCTCGCTCTCTCTCCCTCCCTCCCTCCCTTCCTCCCTCTTCCTTTCCCTCTGAAATCAATAAAAATATAAAATAAAATAAAAAACAAGGTTAAATGAGCTGTCGTTGAGATGGTTTAGCTCGGTGCCTGTCACTGAGTTAATAGAGTCCAGTAGATACTAATACTAATGCTGGACACTGGGCGTGTAAAATAACATCCTGGTCCTCAACATAAGCACAGTCCAATACAAGCTTCAATGCAGTGTCGCAAGTACTGTATCTCACACGTGTATTTATGTATTTATCATTTTACAAAGTACTCAAGGCTACTTAGAAAATTACAACATACAAAGGGATAAAATGTACAAGTTAGAGAATCAGAACAATGTGAAAAATGATCAGGTGTGTAATTATGTCTTTTTTGTTTTTTTTTTTTGCAGCTCTGCCTCTGTATCTATTATTGTTCAAATAATTATGTCTTTGATAAGATTAACATGTGAAATCTATGTGACTCGATCATATTACATGCCCTTCATGAACCATAACTTTGACTTTGAGTTTCTGAGTTATCAAAGCAATGAAGAGTGAATGGTCAGTTAAAAAATCATAGTGTCAATAAGATTAAAAAAAAAACT
>NW_006383015.1:6110922-6146288 GCF_000327345.1 Myotis davidii | reverse complement strand
TATTTTAAAAATACAGAGAACAACAAATGTCTTCTGGTTGTTGTTTATTAAAAGGATAGAGTGGTGTGATGAGCAATGTCTTCAACAACAGCCCTTAGTAGATAAAGTTCCAGTTTCACTTGGCTGGACGCCTGTCAGTACTGAAAGTTGGCATGATGTCATAATGCAGGTCAGCAAGAGCAACCTGTCTGGAGCCAGGAGATCTCATTCAAGAGCCCAGTTATTTTATGGCGTGGCTCTATCTATTGGAGAGTAGGCAAAATGTACACCACCAGGGAATAGTTAGACTAAATGTCCTCTATTCATGCAGTTTTGCACAGCTAGATTTTAATTAAAATGGACCTACCATGCTCGCTGGCCAACAGAGAGATTCTATATGGCTGAGTAGGAGCAGATCCATATGCTTTAACCTTCCACCAATCAAAGGTTATAATCAAGATTTTCTCTTATAAATTAAATACACATTTGGATATATGTAGAAGTCAGAGCTAAACATATTTATTTTGGGATTGTGAGCATATAGGTCATAAGAATGGATAGTATCACTCAAGGAGAGAGGGTTGATTTTTTAAAAAGAGGAATGAGGTGATATGAAAGAGAACATATTTGCAAGAAGTATTTGATTCCAGACAAAGAGCCAAGGAGCAGTGTTGAGGCAATCTGTACTCCTGAATATGGTTCGTTGACTGCTCGGCTCTCAGGAAAAGTATTCTTGATGAGCTAGAGTCTCTGCCTTAGGGGAATTGAATTTATTGCCAAATTTGCCAGCCTGAGAGCTGCAAAGCAATTGGACAGCAGGATAGTCAGATCTGCAAATATTCTCTCTCCTCCCCTCCCTACTTCTCCCCTATTCTCCCCCTCTCTCTTTTTTTCTCCCTCTCCCTCTCAATGAGAAAAATCCCTTCTGTTCTGATTGAAAAAGGGTCCTAGAAACATTTTTTATCTATAAATTATTCATGCAATAGTACAGCAAAGATTGTATTAAAGGAAAATTTTTATTTTATGCTCAAAGCAACTTCATTTTGTAACATGACCAAGTATTAGAGAAATTCAGGTAATAATTTGTAAAATGACTCAAATTCAGCTCTAAATATTGTTTCCAAGCTTAAAATATGATGGTTGTTTCCCAATGTTATCTGTAAAATAACAAAGGAAAAAGAAATATGGACATACAGATACGCTCTTATCTGTCACACACACCACCTGAAAAGCAAAGAATTATTTTTGCTTGGCACATTTGTGAGAAAGAGATAAAGGCATGTACAGGCTGTTTAAATGATTTCTTTGAAAGATGCACATTCATCCACAGTTTCCAGAAGGGCAACGTGCATGTTACGCCTGGAAAGAGAACAAGTGAGGATGAAGAGACCATAGCTGTTTCTTGCCAATAAAGGGTTGCCATAGAGAAGATGGATTGAATTCGTGCTTCCAGATTAAAATAGGAGAAAGAGACTGAGGGAAGTTGGGGCCCTACTATGAGGAGAGATTCTCATGGTTGGACCCCCAAAGATGGGATGAGCTGCCTTGTCTGGCAGTGAGTTCTTCATCCACGTGCTAGTCAGATGGGGCAGTTGTAGAGCAACCCGAGTGTCAGCGACGCAATGGCTTGGCTGTGAATCCTACACCAGAGTGACCGTCAGAGTCTCCTGGGGAGCTCTTAAACTGTAGACCCTTTCGAGCATTTATCCTGTCTCTCTTGTAATAATCAAAAGGAAATTTCTCCTTATTAAGATGCTATAGTTAATGCATGAAAAAAAAGGAATGATGGAAATATTGCCATTGTACTACTTCTAATGAATTAGTGGATCTGTGTAATTAATGATGGCAGCCATTAATTAAAAAGAGTGACAACTAGGATCATGTACCTCCTGATGAAAGTACACATCAGTGCCAGACCGGTGTGGCTCAGTGATTGAGCATCAACCTATGACCCAGGAGGTCACATTCGGTTCTGGATCAGGGCACATGCCTGGGTTGTGGCCTCTATCCCCAGTGTGGGGTGTGCAGGAGGCAGCCAATCAATGATTCTCTCTCATCTTTGATGTTTCTATCTCTCTCTCCCACTTCCTTCCTCTCTGAAATCAATAAAAATATTTTTTTTTTAAAAAGTACACATCACCTGTGAAGTACACCATTCAGAAAATCAATACCTAATCTAACCTTGCCCCTAGCCCCTAACTACCAATTGAATTAAATATGGGGGTCATGGAATATATTAAATGAAACTATGGAAATTTCATCAGCAGAATCCAGGATGCAGGAAACAGCTAATTACTTCAACAAATAAATTATGAGATGTCAAAAAAAAGAGCAGAAAAGGGGGAACCTACAAATTAAAAAGACTTCGGAGACATAGCAAACAAGTAAAATTGATGGGCCTTTTTTTATTCTGATTTGTTGTTTTTAAAAATTTATTTCAAAATTATGAGATAATCTGCCAAAATGTTCTTAGTTCAGGGAGTTGGTATGTTGGAAAGAGGGAGATTAGCATGATGGTGTGTTTAAAAAAATTTCCTTGTGGCATTCTAAGCTTATGCCTAAGAACAAAACCCATTTCAGGTTGGCAGAAATTGCTCACTCCCTTCTGAAGCTGGCACCATACGACACGCAGACGATGGAGAGCCGGGGGCTTCGACGCTACATCATGGAGATGCTACCAATTACCGACTGGACAGCCGAGGCAGTGAGGCCAGCCCTTATCCTCATTTTAAAGAGATTGGATAGAATGTTCAACAAAATTCATAAGATGCCTACTTTGAGGTGAGGAGACCTCCTACTCAGCTGTTGATACTGCAATCCTCAAAGTTAGGCTGTGTCCCTTTTTAAGGTGTTGGATCAATCTGGAGTTGAAGGGTTGGCTTGAAAGTTTTCTTTTGGAATATGTGCATAACTGATTAGATTTATGAATGCATAAGTAACAGGGTCTATATTTTAAGAAATAGCATTTTCAATATATATATATTTGTCTTGAAAATTCTTGTTGTTTCTAAGCTATTATGTTCCTTATCTGACACACATAGGAATTTGATGTGTATCCTTCAATTACTTTTGAAGTAAAGCAGGATATGCCTTGTAAATAAAACAACTAAGGAAAGAAGAAAAATTAATTTGATGTTCAAAAAAATACTGTATTTAACATGATATTTTAGGTACCAGTGTAGAGAAAAGCCAAGCTTTACAATAATAGGCAACCAGCAGCTTTAAAAAAAAATCCTAGGATTGATAACAAATACCTAGTTTTTAACTTTTCGCCTAATTCAGGGCTACTCAATGGACATTATCACCACCTAATCTTCGTTCAGTGGCCTGAAATGCCCATTGGTAGCCTTGCTGTGAGCAGATGCCTCTGACCCAGTCCACCTGAGATCTGAGCGCAGCTTGGACACGTATCGCCATAGTGAGCAGATAGCTCAACTGATAATGCGAATGAGCCCTCTAACTCGGAATTTTCAAGCTTGGGTTAGTGAGAACATTTTCTGTCCCTTTAAACCAAATCCAAAATCAGTGCAATTCTTGCCTCGAGAATTTGTAGCAGTTAGTGTTCAATGTGTCAGAGCTTTTCCAGGTTTTAGCCTGTGCTCTTCATTCATGCAGCCACAGAAATTATTGAATTTATTTTAAGAAAGAAATGGAAAGATTTTACTCTAATAATGGATGGTTTGTTCCTATATTATCTCATGATGAGGAATGCCTACGCATTATATTATCAGTGGCATGAAAATACTTGTCTTTAAAGCACTCCTGTTTTCTTTAGTGGTCCCAATAGAACCCTTGTGCCTATTGGCAAATGACCAAAGCCTTATAAGTCCTACAAGAGTGTATCAAATAAATTATTTTTCTGAAATAATTTTTTATCTAAAGATGTTAAACATACCCATAGGCTGACTCATTTGTCCTATAACTAAACCAATTATTAAATGCATCATGCTTCATAAAAGTAGATTTCTGGATTAATGCTTAGACTTGGTCAATTATAGGCAGTCTTCTTGGGGTGCATGCGGTGAATTTGGGATTGCCTTGGATTTAATTTCTTCAGGTGATCTCAGTTCAACAAGAGTAGTGTTGATTGAACCTGACCTGTAAGTTACTCGGATATCATGAATGTCAATATCTTCCCATTTTGTCATTGCAGATACCTCATTTTGGTAGGAAATGTAAGCCTAGAAATTATATCCAGGATAATATTTGGAAATAGTATTGATAGCAGTAAAGCCCAACCTATTTATTTGGTACAGCAATTGCAGGCTGGACTGACTTTTATTACTGAAAATCCTGTCTTCATTTAATTGGGTTATGTATACTACCTTTTATATTACCAAAGTAAGTAGCCAAAAAGTATCATTTCTTAGGGCAAGAAAGAATACTTTTAAAATAAACTATTTTACTCTAATGTGACTTTTTTTGGCAGGAGTTAGGCCATAAAAGTTCAATTAAGAGTAGCCTAGCCTGGCTGGAAAGCTGATGAGATCAACTGTACTCTGCTAGAGAGATTTCAGAAATGGCAACCTGGGGCCAGATGAGTTCTGTTGGGGGTAATTACCCCTGTGATGGTTTCCTAAAATGGTAGTCTCCTACCCTCTCTTCAAAGTAAAAATAGGGAACTACAAATGCAACCCATTCATCATCTCTGTCTTTTTCTTCGATAGATTTTGTCTCATTAGTCAAGTGGGGCAGGAGGGCCTCTGCCACGTTTTCAGTATCTCCTTCCCTTCCCAGTGTGCTCTGTGCTTTCGGAACAACTGGGTAAACTTCATCCCATGTGAAGTGCTTTGTTGTCTCAGACGCCCATGCCGTCTTAGTTGGCGTCAGAATCACTGTCTCATTCACCTGTTTCAGACTGTCTCCAGAAGGGAGCCACGCTGCTAATGGCTCCTGTATTGTATTCCAGGCGACAGGTTGAGTGGGAGCCTGCCAGCAATTTGATTGAAGGGGTTTGTTTGACACTGCAGAGGCAGCCAATCATATCCTTCCTGCCTCACCTTAGGTCACTGATCAATGTCTGTGTCAATCTGGTGAGTAGCCAAGTGGCAATCTTATGAAATTTTGCACAATTTAACTCTGCTATTGACTTCTCTGAATTGAAGATTTACAGGTCAACCACTTTGTGCCCCTACCTACCCATGAAAACAGACGGCTCAGGTGACACTGAAAATAGTGAGGTACCTTTCAAGGTGGTGCGTGGGGAGATGCAGGGGCCCGTCCGACACAGATGGGATTTTGGCGTGCTGCTTCCCACACACTACTTTGACAGGTCACCTCTTCAAGTTGCGCTGAGAGCTGAGGGCTGCCAGTTGGAGAGTGGGGTGGCGGAGACCGCACGATTGGCTGGAAATTGAGATAGCCTGGGGCGGGGGAGTTTAAAATACAAAGAGGATTTTTTTTTCTTTTTTTGGTGCAAAATGATTCTCTGAGTTGGCCAGTCTAGGATTTATGTGAAGAAAAACAAATTTTGTGTTATTTATGTAATATCTAGAGTCGGGTCCTGACAAGGTTTTGTACGATGTGGAAACCATGTTAGAGCATTTCATTGAATGGGATCTGCTGCTTAACTAGCTGAGCAATAAATCTGTAGCTGGAATGCCTAGTGCAACTAGAGCTCTTACCATCCTCATTGTTGTCAGTACTTGCTCCATCAAAAAAATGTTGACTGCATTCCTTCGAATCCACAAGTAAGTATGTCCAGTCTCCTGATTAGAATAGTTCTGGGACTCATCTCTCATTGTTGACATAGTTAGCTGTAAACAACATTCTACAAAACCTTGCCTGAATCCAGTGTTATGTTTGAGCTGACTCCAGACATTACATGCCTTCAGAAGGAGGCAACAAGAACAGATTGAAAGTAACATGCCCAACCTTCAAATTATTATTATTATTGAATGACACTCCCTTACAATGGTTGCATGAAATTGCAATAGCCAAGGCTGGTCATGTGCTCTGTTTGTATTTCAGGTGATGGGAGTGGTAGGACCTTCCAGTGTTGCTGATGGATTACCCCTTCTTCATCTCAGCCCTTATCTCTCACCACCTCTGCCCTTCAGCACAGCTGTTGTCCGGCTTGTAGCATTGCAGATACAGGTGTGACTGCCTTACCTGTTTGTCACGCTCATTAAGTTGCTGGTCGAGGCACCAGATCATGGTGTTCTCTTTTTGTTTTCTGCAAAGGCTGGGCAAAATCTGTGAAACAGAAGTGTGAACATCTCCAAACTTTTACAGTTTGGAGTCTCAGCCCTGAGCTTGGCCCTAAGTTGTGCTTCTGTAATTCTTCTTGAGATCTCAAAAATAGCAGAGTCGTTCAGTCCTACCATGACCTCAGGAACCACTTCAGTCATTTAAAATGTTGCTTATACCATAGGAAAATAATAGTTCTCAGATAATCAGCACACAATTATTAATTAAAAGAGACAGTAATATTCAAAGTCTGGTTTTAAATTATTTGTAGAAAGAATGGCAATATACAGTTCTTTCAAATGTTATTACTAGACTTTGAATATTTTAATTTTATTTAATGATTGTGGATTGAATATTCTGAGTACTTTTTTTCATTCTCCTAGCTATTTTATTTCTTAAAATTAGAATAATCATCCCCAAGGCAAAAAGTGAAGAATGCAAATTCCCCTGCCTCTTTCTGTGTATCTGATGTTTGTGACTGATAAATCTTGGGAAGTATACTACTGATGTAAATGGATAACTGACCCATTCATTGTCTGACAGCCATGCTTGGTGGGCTATCAGCCAGAGAATGGGAAGATGATAGAAAAGAAATTAAGCAAGAACTGTGGCTCCCATGCAGAGGGGAAACAATGATATCCCTAAAGTGATACACATCAATAATTTGGGCACAGAGATCATTTCTTTCTTTCTGTATTACCTTTTGCCTCCTGGCTTGGAGAAGGCCTTAGGCAGGGGTCAGAGGACTTTTAAATGACTTCCAAGTGGATCAGGGGGCAAGTTCTCATTTTCTTCCTTTCCTTTTGTCTTGAAATTATTTATTGGTGGACCCATGGAGAAAACGAATGGGGAAATATGGTTGTTTTGTAGCAGACCATAATTTTTCATTTAATATTCAAGACGTTATTGTTTTTTAGGTATATAGCTCTCAGTTATGTCAAGCAAATAATGGTAAAGTATCAGTTTTGAGTGAATCTTGGATGCTGCACAGATGACAATTGAACTCAGTTTACAGGAGCAACCACCAGGAAGTCACCATCGCGGTCATGCTGTATTAAAACAAACATGAGTATGGGGGTCAATTAATCTCTTTTTCTATTATTGCTGCACAGGCTTTAAAAGAAGATTTCCCTTTAAGCCATGTGATCTCCCCATTCACCAATCAAGAGCGAAGGGAAGGGATGCTTTTAAACCTACTCATCCCATTTGTGCTCACAGTAGGATCTGGAAGCAAAGGTCTGATTAATTTAACTAAAGGAAATTTATCATTGTTTCGTTGTCTTAAATGTCAGGTTTTACTTCTCTTTCTTTTTTCCCAAAAAGGCCATCACTGAAGTCGATCTGAATGATTTAAACAGGGTTACTTTAGGAAATAGATTTTCCTTCATTTTCAATTTAGCTGCCCTGGGTCAAGACTTTCTCTGCTCCATTTCTTAGAAGATCAGTTGTATCCAAAATCATTTCAGTACAGCAAAAATCAGGAGACCATTGTTTCAATTAAGAAAATGGCATTAATTAAAGTACAGTATTATATGAATTGACAGATGAATGGGCCATGTAACCTACTGCCACTGGGGTTAGTGTCATCCTGCCACTGCCATTAAATTCCAGTATAGTTTCATCACTCGTCCTTCTTGGGAGGATTTTTCTTTTAGGAAACTTTATATCAAATGTAAAGACTGTGCATTATGAGTATTTGAGCAGAAAAAGGGAAGGCGATTGAAATGGTAAGCAGGAGATTTGGCTAAGAGCACAGGCCCTTGGGCGCTGACCATGGAGCAAACAGTGCCAGGAACACTTGTCCATAGGAGAAGCTGTACTCTGTGGGGAAAGACCCCCATTTCTAGTTTGGAATTGGACAGAGAGCTGAGTTGTTCTGTGTCTGATGTGGGAAGTCTACCTCGTGACTTGCTTTTCTTTCCACTTCCCGTTCCCGAACTCTGCCCCTCAGATAGCCCGTGGCTGGAGCAGCCCGAGGTGCAGCTGCTACTGCAGACGGTCATCAACGTGCTCCTGCCTCCGCGGATCATCAGCACGTCCAGGAGCAAGAACTTCATGTTGGAGAGCTCCCCCGCTCACTGCTCCACCCCGGGGGACGTGGGGAAAGACCTGCGCAGGGAAGGGCTGGCAGAGTCCACCAGCCAAGCTGCGTACCTCGGTGGGTTCTTTCTCCGTCTCCCCTCCTTTCTGTCTCTGTAGATACACAGGTGCATGTAGAGGTAGGTATGCAGGTGTATGTATATGCATATACATACCTACTTAGCTACCATCCACTTTGGCTCAAGAAATATATGCTTTTAAAGGCCTCCATCAGGAAAGTACTGAAAGACTCCACTTGAGCAAGCAAGAAGCACCACCCTTGCAAAAGAGTCTGGTTTCTGTCAATAAACATATGTCCAGAAACAGTCTGTTCATATCTGTGAGGCCTAAATCGCTTGGTCATTTCTGTAACAGCGTCTGAGCCTGTAAGGAAGGCTTCTGCAGTGAGAATTCCTCCTTGTTGACTAAGCATGAGGTCGCTAATGAGGCTATCATCCCTAACTGTTATCAGATCGCGGCTCAGCCTAGTGTAGGAGGACACTGCATTGCACAGCTCGTGGGATGTATTGGTCTGTCAGCTGTGTGAATGGAGCCCCTAGAGTTGGGCAGCCTACATCCTGCACAGCAAGACATATGGCCTTGCCGTATATTGTGCCTCCTACTAGCTGTTTCTCTTCCCTTACAATATGGTCTTAAATCTCTATCTTGATCTTCATTCTGGTGATCTTGCTCTCCCGTAAGCTTGCTAATTCCCTTCCCCTCCACTCCTGCTTTCCCATCACCCTGCCCCTGCCTTTCACTTGATCCTGACCCATGCATTACGGGAAAGCCACTCTTTGGCCCTGAATAACCTAGGCCAGGGGGGAAAGACCACTCTTGCCACAGCACTGAAAATCAGGAGCATGCCAGCAGAAAACCGCAAAAGGAGGACGTTGAGTAAATCTTGTCTGACATTTTCAATTCATCAAAGCACCAGGTGCTTGCTGTTGGGAATGTGTGCGGTGCATGGACTGCATTATAAAGGGGTGCATTTGAAAATGATGTGATTGACAATGAGAATTAAAAAAGGGGTAAAAACGGAAGAAGCATGTGCATAAGCCCTACCCCCGTGGGGCTTGGCTGCCAGAGGCATGAGAACACAGGGTTCGGGTAAACTCCGGACTCTGGGACAAAGCCCTGTGTGAGGTTTGGGATTTTAGAGAGGATGTGGAGAAAGAGGGCTTCACGTCTAAGAGGAGGATAGGAGAAAACACTTAAGTGACTCTTCTTAGTTCTCTCCACTTTCTCCCTTTTTAATGAAGGCCGCTCCTGCGGTCACTCTGCCAAGCTACGGGAGCTATGTTTTAAATTCATTTTTACATTTATTTGAGCATTACTGTGCACTCAGGGGTGTTTTCTATTCTTCACATGATCATCACATTGCACCCTCATAACAACTCTAAGAAGCCAGTGTGTCATTTTCGGAATAAAGAGGCTAAAGGCCCAGAAAGATTGAGTAACTTACCTAAAGCCTCACAGTTAAGAAGTGGCAGGTCCAAATGTCAAGTCCAGGCCATCTAGCAGCAGAGCTCCTGCTCCTGAGCCCTTTGCTGTTCTGTTTGCGTGTTGGGCTGATGGAGGAGAAGATGGAAGTGGAATGGCAGAGGCCCAGAAAAGGCCAGAGGGAACATAGCAGTAGAAATGTCACCAGGGTCAGGGTAGGGGAAGAGCAGGGTTGCTTTTTGATCATTTGTTTGTTTAGTTGCGGGAGGAGAGGAATTGAGATGAGTGGTTGCTGTGAAAAGTGAGATTTTTGAGGAGGGAGGTGGGTAAAGAAGAATCTTACAATGTCTCACTGTTACATGGCATGGTTTTCTCCTGGAAATGCCCTAGATAGATGGGAAAGGCGTGTGTGACTCTTGAGGACTTCAGGGAGTTAATATCTATGTGTCTTTTAGTTGCTGAGATGGGCACTGAAGAGTCATGATCAAGAAGGCCCAGGGCCCCTTGACGGCCCCATGGCAGACTCGGGGGGGAGGGCTGTGGCCAACCGAGCTCCCACCAATCTTTGATGTCTTTACAGAATCCTGGTTGGTCCTGACACACTGGGAATTCCCCTTTCTGTGGGCGGGGGGATGGAGTGGGGAGTAGATTATGACATGGCTGCCAGAATCTGAAAAAGAAGAGATATTGTGAAAGAAATCCAATAGGGCTTAGTAATAGTCCTGATGCACAATATGGAGGTGGGGTGGCGGGGGGGGAGGTGTGGAGGGAGGAGAGGGGAGTAGTTTTTTGTTGTTGTTTTTTAATCTGGAAGGATATATTCCAACACACCTACTGGTTACCCCCTAGGGAGCAGTTCAGGGTGGGGTCCAAAAGAGAGCTGAGGGGAAGGACTTTTTTGTTTTTGACTTTGTGCATTTCTGCATGGTTTGATTTTACTTTTAATAACAAGAATATATTATTTCTATGCTTAAAAGGAAAATATTTTAGAACACTCATGTTTTAGTTTAGGATGTGGGTGATATGCTGGTATTACCAGAAAGCCGCCACCATGACCAAATGTTTGGAAAGCAAAATAGTGTCCACGCATCATGTGTAGAACACATTTCCCTTCCAATTCTACGAACTGCTTTGCAATGTCTTTTTCAAAAATAGTACTTCAATGCCCCTAAGAAAGATATCTGTGCTCTCCGATTCAGAATGAAAGCATGTCTACCACACAAATGTTTGTCTTCGTGTCAGAACATTCTCACTCGCTCAGGGGTATGGGTAGGTTTGGGGAATCATGGAGAGAGTTTGGAAATTTAGAAACATCCTGATGCATAGCGGGCGGTGGGTGGGCAGCCGGGGCGGGCAGGGCTCCCCCGAAGCTCCAGACCAAGGCTCCGTCTTCTCTCTCCCTGCTGTGAAGCTCTCAAGGTGATTCTCGTCTGCTTCGAGAGGCAGCTGGGGAGCCAGTGGTACTGGCTGAGCCTCCAGGTGAAGGAGATGGCCCTGCGGAAGGTGGGAGGCCTGGCCCTGTGGGACTTCCTGGACTTCATCGTGCGGACCCGCATACCCATCTTCGTGCTCCTGCGCCCGTTCATCCAGTGCAAGGTGTGCTGCGTGCATCTCCTTCCAGGCGTGGCAGCCCCAGGAGTGAGCTGCTCTCTTGTCTCAGGCAGGGCCACAGCAGCGATGTTCATGGACGAACCATAGCTAGTTAGCAAGACCTGTTAAGATCACGCTGGGTGAGGAAGGGACTCAAAAGTGTAGCCCAGAGGATCAGATTTCATGTTAGAAGAACCTTCAAGCCTATAGAACTTTGCATCTTCCCCACTCACTTCCTCCTCTCCTCCTTTCCCGCTCCCCCTCCCCACCAAAAATAAAAATTGACCCCGAGGAGTGATCTAGAAAATGTTCTTTCTTTAGTGGCAGGACTGAGCTCTGATTTTAAATAAACAGAGAAAGATGTGATAGTTAAAGCATGTTTGTCCTCTGAGACCCTCACTATTCTATTCCATTTTATTCCTTTCTTCTTCTTCTTCTTTTTAACCTTTTATTCTTCTCCTGCCCCGATTTCCTGGGGCAGTGATTCAAAGCAATGTATTGATTAAGCACTTCAACACTGTCCTATAAACTTCATATGGATAACCTTAGTTAACCCTCACGACCAACTATGAAAAAAGTGCGATGATTAGCCCATTTCACAGATGGGGAAACTGAGGCCCTGAGCATCTCCACCTTCCTTCCAGCTTCTGGCCCAACCAGCAGAGAATCACGACGAGCTTTCTGCCCGGCAGCACATCGCTGACCAGCTGGAGCGGCGCTTCATTCCCCGCCCTCTGTGCAAGAGCTCCCTCATCGCCGAGTTCAACAACGAGCTGAAAATTCTGAAGGAGGCGGTTCACAGTGGGTCAGGTGCGTGTGCATGGGCTTGGCCAATAAAGATGCCACTCTTCGGGCCGCTGCTCTCTTCGGAACCATTTGGGTTAGCCATTTCGGAACACTGACAGATGTGCCTATGCGATCATTGGCAACAACAAAACCAGTCAAGGGGACATCATTGGTTTTATTGTACTCCTTTTCTAAACATTGTTTGCGATATTTATTTCAGTGGGTAAGCTGCTTCTTTTTTTTTAGTTTAACTGGGGAAAATATATTTTAAATGTGTGCCTTCATTTCCTTTTCGGAAAGGAGAAGGGGGACTCGCATGCATTGAGCATCTATTCTTTGGTAGATTATTTCATAGGTGTTATTTCATTTAATCCACACAAATACCTACAAGATGTCTGAGAGTCCACTTATAGCATGAGGAAGCAGACTGATAAAGGATCAGTAACTTACATGCCAGTGACAACAGGGAGGGGACTTCAAGCCAGGTCTGCAGGATTGATTAGAAAGCCTCGAACCCTTCACCAACTGGAGGGAGAGAGGGTTGAATCAGAGCTGGCAGACGAGGAGATACTTCCTTTATATTTTTCAAAGTATTTTCTTTGGGAATACATTGCTTGCTTTTTTGTAACAATAATGAACAGATTACGGAGGGAGAAAAATAAATCATCTGCCATTAGAGGGCAGTCCATACCCATAAATGGAATATTCCATGTGTGGCTTTTTTATTGTTGCTTGCAAAGTATTAAAGACAAAAATGTTGACAAGTACAATCTTGGAGAAATTTCCACAGAGCCATTCAAATATTCTGCTTTATAATAAAAGAATCTGACATAGAACCTTGGGGGGTATTTTATAAATTGTAATTTCCAGAAAAGGAGAATAAGAGAACGGTTTGATTATATATTCTGATTTTTTTTTTTTTTTTTTGGTAAGGTTTCCATCAGACAACACATTTATTACTTTCATATGCTTGTGTCAGGTGAGGTATGTTTCTCAGTAAAATCTGCCAGGTTGGAAGCTACAATTCGTGTCAAAATTAATTTGCATTCTACCAGCCTTGGAAAATGAAATTGAAAAACAGCAAGAGAGGAAGCAATGTCAAAGCATTTCACATTGTTTTGTAATTTCATGCTCCCACCAGGAAACTATTCAGTTTATAACAGTGACCAATTCTAACTTTTCACTTTAAAAACTAAATGTTCTCACTTCCATTTGCTACTTTGTCTTAAAGGTCATTCATCTGGGACACACCATTTAACTGACTTTTCTTAAAAAATACAAGTGCTCAGGGAGGAGTGTGAAGCGAACACTTGTTTTCAAGATCCTCACCAGGGATTTCCTTTGGTCTCCCCACCCCCTAGCCTACCAGGGCAAGACGTCCATCAGCACCGTGGGCACCTCCACCTCTGCCTACCGCCTAAGCCTGGCCACCATGTCCCGCTCCAACACGGGCACCGGCACCGTCTGGGAGCAGGACAGCGAGCCCTCCCAGCAGGCCTCGCAGGACACCCTGAGCCGGACCGATGAGGAGGATGAGGAAAGTAGGTCGCCCCACAGAAGCCGGCAGGTGGGGGGGACGGGGGTGTGGGGAGAGGGCAGGGGGCAGGAGGTGACACAGCTTGGCCATGCCAATGAGGGCTTGAGAAGGATCTCTGTCTTTCCAACCCTTATCAGTTCTGACCCCCTGGTCATTTTCACAACAAGGTTTTAAAATGGAACTGTAGCTGATCCCATGATTCCTACAGCCTGCTCTTCTTACAAATTTCTTGATGTACTTGATCATCTGGGAGGAATTCAGGCAAAAAGTAAATCTTTGCTTTGAGCTTATATATTCAGCTTTTTTTCATTAGCTCTCATTTAAATTGTGCTTAAGTAACTAAGGGAAGTGTTTAGGCTCCTTTCTCCTGGCCATCTTGCTTAGAGGGTTGATCCCCTTAGATCAGCGGTTCTCAACCTGTGGGTCGCGGCCCTTTGGGGGTCGAACGACCCTGACAGGGGTCGCCTAAGACCATCGGAAAACATATATCATTGCATATTGTTTTTGTGATTAATCACTATGCTTTAATTATGTTCAATTTGTAACAATGAAATTGGGGGTCACCACAACATGAGGAACTGTATTAAAGGGTCGTGACATTAGGAAGGTTGAGAACCACTGCCTTAGATGATTCCATTGGGCAAGGAAAAGTGAGCAATGGATACGTTCAGGACTCAGAAGGGATCAGTCGGCTATCCCCGTGGTCGGCAAACTGCAGCTCTTTGGCCCCTTGAGTGTGGCTCTTCCTAAGCCTTAGCTGTACCCTAATTAAGTTAATAACAATGTACCTACCTATATAGTGTAAGTTTAAAAAATTTGGCTCTCAAAAGAAATTTCAATCGTTGTACTGTTGATATTTGGCTCTGTTGACTAATGAGTTTAACGACCACCGGGCTATCCTATCTAGAACGTGAACCAGCATGCTGTTCGGAAGGAATACCGGTGACTGAAAGAGCCCATGAGCTTCTAAGGCAGTGGTTCTCAACCTGTGGGTCGCGACCCCTTTGGCGTTTGAACGACCCTTTCACAGGGGTCGCCTAAGACCATCCTGCATATCAGATATTTACATTACAATCCATAACAGTAGCAACATTACAGTTATGAAGTAGCAACGAAAATAATCTTATGGCTGGGTCACAACACGAGGAACTCTATTTAAAGCGCCAGAAGGTTGAGAACCACTGTTGTAAGGCATATGCTTAAGATTTGGTGTTGTGAAATGAGGAGTAGGATGCTTTTTTTTTCATTTTTATTTTTTATTTGTTTCACATTCATGATTATTCTGCATTAGTTTCAGATGTGTACAGCAAAGTGAGTAGGAGCAGGTTTTAAAAAAATAAGAGGGGAAAGGTTCCATTAAAGACTACTATTATTTAATGCTTTTTAAAATTGCATTGATTATTTTCCGAGTGTGTTTTAAACACACTCTGATGTAACATTTATAGTGAAGTGTGCTGTCAATGGATGCCTTAAGAATGAAAACAAAATCTAAATCTTTGATCAGAGCCCCTTCAGAGCAAACAAAAACAAAAAGCCCTGAACTAAATGAAATAGAGGGAATGGGAGCTGACGACAGAATTTTAATTAATTAAGAAGAATGAATGTGTTCTAACAGCCTACTAGAGTTGGAATGGGTGAAAGAGAAGAAATAAATGCTGTGTCAAAACACCTATGAGTAATGTTATCGGATTTAGTTTCAGAGTTAATCAGATAACAAAGTGATAATTATATTGTCCTGCACCCAACCTATCGACATACTTGTTTCTAAAGCACCCTGGTCACTGCTCATGGAAATACTCCTAAAACTGTAATTAGGGAAATGTTGAAGGGGTAAACAAAAAACAAGAAAATGAAATGAGAGAGATAAGGATCAGCAGTTTGAATATTTGTTAAGTCCTAGGAATAGTTCAGAACTTAAAGTAATATCTATTTTTCTTTAATGTTTGAGGTAGTCTCTCAGCAGTTTGTTTTTTAATGATGGGAAATGATACAACCTGTCTTTAGAAGAGCTAAAGTTATTTTGAAGGTACCCTTATGAATCAGTAGATAACCGAAGCAATAGGAAGGAGCTAGGGGTGTAAGAGTAGAGAAGACATAAACAGAGATATCATTGACCAAATGCCAACGCTCACACAGTGACAAGTGTGAAATTTTTTGCTAATATTCTGCTCTCAGCCATCACAATCATCCCAATGAAAGCAGGGTTGCTAACAAATGTTGTAGTGTGGCTGTGATGTGAGTGTGTATTGATTTATATGAACTGGGCTATGAAAGCTAGAGGGTTGACTGCTTTGAATTAAACTGTTTTTTCATTTAATCATCAAACCTGTTTTAAGATCCAGCAGGAACAGGGAAGTATGAGAAAGATATGTTCTCCGCCCTCTAAAATCTTAGAGGTCTTGTAGAGGAGATAACATTTTCTCTAATGGAAGAATGGAAGGTAGCACATGATTAATCACCAAACAAATATTGAGACAAATATTGAGGGTGTAAGTGTTAAGTGATATATTAGTCTGAATAAGGGGGGGGATCAATAGGAGCTGAAAGGCCTTTGAATCACAATTCTGTCCTACTACTTTTTCATGATTTTTAAGGCACATTTGCTAGTTTGCTTCTCTGTACATGCACCTAAAAAGTAAATACTATTCTATAATAAGAATCAACTTCAACCCATCATTATATAGCAAATTACAATTTCTAGCACTTTTTATATTCACTGTCTTGGCTTGAAATAACTTTCATTAGAAAGATGACCACTTGGGATATTTTAAATAAATGATATCAGATGACCTTAGATGGTAACGAAGGTTCGCCAAAACTCTATGTTAAACAAAATACGTTTACTGTCCAGTGATAAACAATGTTAGCTCACTTAGAATGAGGTAACTTTGTCGTAAATTCTGTGCTAAGTTAACCTTCACAGGGATTTGAATACATTGATTTCTGCTTTTATGGAGAAAACAAGACTATGTGCTTAAAACTTAAAATTTAGGTTAATATTACTTATGAACTTTTAGGTTTTCAAAAATAGTTTTCAAAAATATATCTGAAATAGTCTTTCTCTCAGCAGTCTAAAAATCATTAAATGTACTGAATGTAGCATTTGAATATCAAAGAAATGTACTTGATTCTTTCAGTAACAAAGTTTCTCATTTAACTACTCCTGCAATGTTTAAAAAATTATAGTCCAGCTTTTGTGAATTTACAGATCCCCTTGATTTTCACAAATAATCTACTTCTAAAAATGGACAGGAAGTTTATATTTATTTCATGAAAGCTGTTCAAGAATTGGAGATGTGTGGATCTGAAGAATTGTTATTCATCCCTTTGTGCAGATTAAAAACTAAGGAACCTAATGGTCTTTTGTGATTCCCCCCCCCCCCCATGTACATACTTTCATGTAGCTTTATGTCAGCTAAGTTTTCCTCACCCAAATGAAAGAAGCATCGCTTTAACTTGCAGTTCTATTTCCATCCTCAAGGTGGCAATGTTCAGTAACTAGAGGCTAAGCTTTATACAAATAGGAAAGGTGTTTCTTAAGACCCCGATGTCTTGGCTTTTAATCTGTACAAAGGGACAAATGATCATTTCGCTTTAGAGACTGTCGTAAGGTTATATGCAGGCCAAGGATGGGACCCACATGCAAATTTGGATTGGGTTTTCTGATCAATGTCGTAGTTTTATAACACCCCATTCTTTGCCCCGCTCAGATGACTCCGTGAGCATGCCCAGTGTGGTAAGTGAACAAGAAGCTTACCTCCTGAGTGCCATTGGAAGGAGGAGGTTCTCCAGCCACGTCTCTAGCATGTCCGCACCTCAGGCTGAGGTGGGCATGTTACCGAGCCAAAGGTAAAGAACCATGGATATCTTATACTCTGCATTTGGGGGAAACGTAGAAATTCTGAAAATTCACTCCTTTTATTCTGAAAAGGCTGAAAGGGAAGCAAACAATCGATGTTTTTAAGTAGGCCATTCAACTAGGGTTGTACAGGCAACAATTAGGGGTGAGTTTTCTAAGCCAGGGCCGTAGAAGGGATTTCAATTTCTGATCCAAGCATCGTTTCTCCTTTAAAATGCTCCATAAATAGACACATGGTCTTCTTTCAAATGACATTCTCATATTTCTGATATATAATTAGCTAAGCTAATAATGAGTACCTGGCAAGTATATAGGACTAGCTTGACATATTTGGTAAAGTTTAGACTTCTGGTATGTCATCAGTATTTAGTTGGAGTTAGTGATGCTTAACCAAGCAGAAAAGGACTTATGCTACTATGTGTGCCCTTGGGAAGGTCATTCAACAAGAGTCCACACTTTTCTCCTCTGTGAAATGAGGAGGTGGCTAAAGCAATTGTTAAGTAACTTCTCTATCTATAGCCCCATGTTTCCATGATTAAACCCTTTAAAACATTTTGTTTGGTGTTCTTTGCTTCCTAAGAATATACTATAAAATGCCCTAAAAATATAAAGTCATATGAGCAGTTATTGGTAGCTATCAATATTCTTAATTGTTAGCAATGTGCAAGGTTCCCTCAGGAATAAAATAAAACTATCAATTTATTTAAAGTTTTATTTAAATTAGGGAATTATAGGAATTTAAAATAGAGCTGTTGTTGTTGTTGTTATTTACCTAAAATAACCAGGCCATAAATTCCCCTTGGACATATCTGTTAAGGGGTTAACTCATTTCCAGGGACAAAATTTGTTTTATTAGAGACATACTAGGAATCCAGAAAGATAATCTAGTTACACCCTTTGAGCTTGAGTCATGTTTTGGAAGGCTAGTGAAGGTAATAATGTCTACGTGCATTGGGGAGACAGGGCCCTGTTTTTGGACACAGAGGCTATTTTTACGGTGTACTAGATTAGTTAAATGCTTCTTTGGAGGCAGGCACTCCAGTTTTCCAGTTTTCTAAACGGTTTAACAAGTATTTATTGAGGACCTCATAGGTGCTTATAAGCTCAGTGCTAGGCAGTGAAGGAAAGAAAGGCAAAGTGTGACACAATTTCTGCTCACAAATCCCAAAATCAGCTGCATCCAAGTAAATCAATAAACAATTAACTTATTCTTTCACCAACCTGACAGGTTTCTTCTCTTGCCATTTACCAGTCAGTCACTAGAGGATGGAGTAAGGAGGTAAATGGAGTTCCATGTGGATTCTCCAGGGTTACCTTTCTTCCATTTGTTTACTTGCCTTTTCATTGCAAAATCAGCAGTGGAAGTTGGGTTCTTTCTTTACTTTTCTTTGTGGCATCAGTTCCAAGAGTTTGGTTGTGGCAGTTTATGGTAAGTGGTTTCTGTGTGATGATATCACCACGCACAAGAAAGAAGCAGCGGTCTGCTCAATGAAACTTCACGTACATAAGACAGGTTGAAAACAATAGCCACCCAGCCAAATGGCTACCGAAGGGATGCTAGTTTCATCTTGTACAGACTCATTCTGCAATGTGTTTCCGAGCCCATGTTTTTATTTGGAGCTCATTTTAAGTCCCAACTCTTGACTAATAAGCAGATCACTCATCCCAAGTCCCTCCTATCCCCATTGCCTTGAGTCCTATGTCTTGACAAACCCAGCACAAGGTGAAATGGTTGACCGTCTCCTTTTCCTTCCTTGTTCTGTTAAATTTATTTATTTACTTTTGGTGCTGGGAAGCAGAAAATCGCATGCCTTTTTTCCCTTTTTCTTTCATTTGTTTGCATTTTCTTGCCCTAAATCCTTCATCTCCCTACCCCTCCTGCAGTGAACCTAATGTCCTCGACGACTCCCAGGGCCTGGCCGCCGAGGGCAGCCTCTCTAGGTACAGTGTCAATCAATGCTACCTGTCTATTGGTGTCTGTGCTGGGAAACGAGCTGTTCCCTGTCTCCTCTGTCTCTCTGTCTCCTCTCGCCCGTCTGGATACCTATTTCCATTTCTTGCCCTTTGTTGTTCATGAACACACAAGCCTGGAAGTCAAAGGTGTAGCCTCCTTCATTTTCAGCTTCAGAGCTCAATCACAAACGGCCTGAAAAGCTAATAAAAAAGCAAAATCTGTGGAGTTCTTTTAGGGGCTTGTCCCATGGACATCTAAAATGTTTGATAGGCCAAATGTTAAATTTATCCCATTTAATCATTCCCTCCCACACTGATATTTCCTTAAGAAATGTTGTTTTTGGAAGCTAATTAACTCCCCATCATCAGGAACCCCCTTATTAAATCAAGACCGATCTTTTAACTGATACCATGGATGGTAAGAAAATAATGATGTTATTTGAGAGTAGCAATGTAAATACAACTTATGTAATTCCCTCTCTTGGATGCATGCTATGTGGCAGGTTATTATAATAGCTTGTTCAAATAACACTTATGTAAAGAATGTCTGTCCCAATATAAAGATGACTCCAGAACTTGCCATGAAATGGCAGACACAAACATATCTTGGTCAGGAAAAGAAGTCTTATGGTGCAAACAATATAAAGTCTTGGCAATTGGTTTAAAGCTTCAGAAAGGGGGACTGCACCTTTAACACTCAGATATACCACGTCAAACATTCCTAATCTTGTGCTGTTGATTCACACCTCTCAACTAATCCTCATCAAGGGAAATGCTTCTTGTTCATTCTACGAGTGCCATCTCAAGAGAAAACATCCCCTTTCAGGTTTGCATTAGTGAGTGGGTACAACCTACCGCGTTTATTGCTTTATCACAAAGATGAGGAAATGTTGAGAGGCCGTTCCTGTGACAGGTTGTCCTTTGTTTTCTTTGCATCTTGTTCAGTTTCACATTTTCTTCTCCAATTGAAAATGAGAAATTTTATCCATCATCGGGTGTATCTTTTTTTTTTTGTTTTTTTTGCTGGACCCATATTCATGACATTCATTTGTGTTTGCGAGCCCTTGCTTGGACAGATCAGTCTCTTATTGGTGGTGAACATGGACATGCCACAGAGACCAGACTTTATTCCACTATCAAGAGTGTTGGGGACGAGGAAGAACAAAACTGTCCTCAAGGCTGTTTCCCTTCATTGTTCATGGCGTTTGAAGAGATCAGAACCAAGTCTACCACCGGGACCACAGCTTTCAAAGAATGCGTTTATTAAATGCTTAGTATTACACATCAGACTGGAGAACCTTGAATAGAATGTCATTTCAGTGGCCTCCTGAGAGGAGACCATGTTAAATTAGCCTTCCACTTGGCCAACTTTGAGGGCTTTTCTAAATTAGGACAAATTCTACTCTCGTTGAGTAAAATACTCGTCCAGGGTTGGTGAGAGAAGGCAGGAGTTTGAATGGATTGTTAGAAACACTTCGACAGATTTGGTCCTCTCTGGCAGGCTCACGGTTCAAATGACTAATTTGGAGTTCTCTAACTCAATCCAATCTGCCCTGGTCCAGTGTCAATGGGAATAAGCCCAAGTTCTTGCTACATGAGACTGGTTCAGAGCCAAAGCTGTAGACGTCATCGACAGCTGAATTAGTCATGTTGGGGTTTTGATGATTGTTTTAGGTGAACTATCATTGACATGTTGTTCCTGTAACTGTTGTGTTTTAGTTCTGGGTGCAGCCTAGTCACCCTGATTCAGTTGTGGTCCTTAAGAAACTGGAAGATGAGGTATTCCCTTTGGGTTCTAACTAATTATATTAAAGCAGAGGCATTCCACCAGCCAGTAGCACTTCCACTTTTGCCATACACTGCAAGTCGTATCTCTTGAACTTCATCACGTCACCAAGTTCCCTTTGGAGGAGAAGAACTTTTGGCATTTACTAGGCGGTGGGTTTATAAAACAGGATAAATACTTGTTATCGTTGGTTTGCAGGCTTTCTTATTTGGGGCATGAAACTTCTTTCTGCTACAGACTCTTAAAGTCCTAAAGAAGCAGTACAGCCTGAACCATGTAAATCACGTTCAGGACATACCTGAGCACTTAGGATCTAACATGCATCCAAAGTAGTTCTAAGGAAAATCTGGCACCAAAGCTTAAAGAATATCAGGAAGCATGCCTGTGCAAGAGTAATAAACCCAGGTCCTTCTAGCCCCCATATTTTGGTTAATTTTCTGGGAATTTGCTTTTGAAAAAACACTTGTTTAATTAGGCAAAGTGGGCAATGTGATATGAGGAAGACACCAAGATAACCTGATGAATAGATGGGAAAAAATAACAATTTTGCAGACCTTTTGAAAAGTTCTAAGATTTTTATAAATCTGTGTTGATTTATTTTATATAAAATATTTTTTATTGATTTTAGAGAGAGGAAGGGAAAGGAAGCAAATCATCACTGTGAGAGAGATACATCTATCAGCTGCCTCCGGCAAGCCTCCTGCACTGGGGGTCAAGCCTGCAACCCAGGCATGAATCAAACCATTGACTTTTGGGTGCATGGATGATGCTCAACTAATTGAGCATACTGACAAGGGCATAACTAATTTATTTTAAAGATTCAAGACAAGAAAAAGCACCCTGTTAGAAGCACTGTCCTATGGAGAAAAGATTCTTTTTTATAAATTAATATTTTATAATAATATTCCATGGAAGAATTATCTTCTGTTAAGAATGTTGCTCTTAAAGGGATAGAAACTCACTGGAGATGTTTCCTCCCTTTGCCCACCCCCAAATACAAACACCATGGACCATAGTTCTTCTCCAGAAAAATGTAGACATACCTAAGTTTATTCAAGCACATACCTAAGTTTATTCAAGCACTCAAGCCTGGATGCTTATACTTGAGAATTAGATTTTGTTTGGACATGTTAGAAGATTTTAAAAGGCAGGAATTGACAATTAACTCTAATTTTTTTAAAAAGGAGTTTGCAATTCTATTTTATTTCATACGGATGATTGTAATCACAGTGGAAATTAAGAATGTGGTTCAAGTTTCAACAAGATGTATATTTTGGGTGAGAGAAAATAAAAGTAACCTTTTTAGTAAACTCATGGTCATACACATTTTCAAAGTATAAAAATTTGGCAAGTACTCTCAAAGTACAAAAAAAATTAAAACAACCTTTTTATATAGCTGAAAATGTGTGTATGATACACAGATAAGTACTTGGTCATTACTAGATCAGTTCTTATGTGAACCCTAATATCCAGATTATTCTCTTATTAATCTGATTCTAGCCTCTAATCTCTAAATTCTGTGGTATTTAAAACACATTCTTGGATGTTGTGGAGGCTGAGTAAGTGTTAAACAATAATATTTTACTGGGAAAGGGAAAAATAGGGCTTTTGTCTACTCTTGAACCCCCTGTTCTCTGCAAGCATTTTATGGCTCCTTTGATACTGGCTTTATTCATTCCTACCACAGGGCAATTATTCAGGGTAAATGGCTATCCCGTGTGTCTTGTGTTCCACCTCTAGACTTATCTAATCAAATTCAAACTAAAAAATGCAATGATAAAAGCAATGAAAATACCACTTCATTTTCTGTGTACCAGTCTCCTCACCCATAGCTTCGACTTAAATTTTTTATTTATCAAATATATTTCAATCCATAAACTTTTTTTTGTCATTCGAAATGAGTGATATGAATTTTTATTTATTACTGAATGGCCCCTTGTTTATCTATTCTTTTAAGAAATACCATTAGGTATATGTATATTCCATTAGAAAGTACAAACATATTTATATACTACAATCCAGCCATCATACTGAAACAAGGGAAAAGAGGTAATTTGTGCCAAAATCATCCCTCTAACATTACCTAAAATTCATTAGCTTACAAATGCCTTCCTTCCATTTTGAGTAAGGCATCTGTCTTTTCTGGTCAGTTGAGTTACACCAGTTCTGCCAAGCTCCAAGCACTGGCTTCTCTAAAACCCAGATCATGCTATGTTTTGCCACTGTCATGTTTTTCAGTGACTCAAAGATACAAACGATGATTTTAGCTTCAACTTAGAAAGTTTTATTTGCTTTTATCCTTATTGTTTTGCCCTTTTATTTAGCAAAAGAGTAAAAATGAGCCATTTCTCATTCCCAAGATTAAAAATTTCAGGAAGCCAATTTTCTACTAGAGAGGTGCGTAAGGCTAATACCTTGGTCTTTTCCTGGTTAGTTTTATATTAGACACCTCTGGTCACACACTGTAAATCCTACAGATGAGATACTACATGATGTGCAGAGAAGCTAAACTGAAACTACTTCTTATATGTGACTCTGATTTGATAAGGACCTGAGAAAAAGAAACAGGCTCTGCATAAATAACGTTCATTATGAACCTCTCTGTTTATTAGTAATATGTCTATTAGTAATGTCTATTTCTATTACTAATATGTTTATTAGTAATTAGTAACTACACATAGTTCAGCCAGACTTTGATGCCCAAATATAAACATGTTAGCATTACATTTTGAAGGAGAATTTAGCTGGGATATATCTCCAAGGATATGTTCTATAAATTCATCTTTGATGTGTGCATTCCATTGATGAAATGCTACATCCTTTACATAGAACAACTACTTACTAAAGCTATAAACTTGACCTATTTCTTAGAAATGAACATCTCTAGCCATAGAGAAAATTTTGGTGCTTATTATGATCCTCCCTTGGAATTATCATCATGAAATTACCATTATGTTTTGACATATAACACTCTCTGAGTAATGTGCATTTTTTTCTTTTCTTGCGACATTTTTTTCTCACACTCTGAATGAAAAGAGACAAGTGGACCGCCTCAACTTCATTTTCTCTGCCCAATTATTAGCAAAACATTTTATTACCCACTCCCTTTTAGTGTTTTAAAAGCAATAAACTCACTACAAACATCAAATATAAAACAAGGAAGCATGTTATAAACATTACTTTTCATGTTCAAACCATCTTACATCAACTAACTTCTTTTCTCTACCTTAATGGGAGGTAGGTGGTAAGTATTAACCTCCCTTTATGGCTAAGGGAACTGAGGTAACATTTAGATGTCAATGAAGAACCCATTCCAATGAAAGCTTTGCTTGGTATTTGGGAGAAACTTGTTTGTACTTTTGTGCATGTGGTAATTGAATTCTCTTTCCAATTTATGACACATGTTAAAAATGTACACTTAATAAGGAGATGTCATTTTCAAATATTCCAGCAACATAGCCTGGATTGTTTATCAGAACTTATTGCATTGTTCCGTTGAGGTAATTTTCTGTCTTCATAGAAAGGTCATAGATGGTACAAGGTCATATATGTATAAAAATAATGTACATTGCTCTTTTGAACCTGATATTAAAAGAACAAGAAAGTTTTAAAAACATGTTCGGGGGACTCCTTATAGAATTCTGTATTATCTATCCCAAATGGTACAATTATGATATAATTACATTATTTCATAAGAACTTTGATAAAACTCCATTTGGGAATTATTGCTTTTCTTTTGGTGGAAATGTAAGACTTTAAAAATTTGATGGATATGCCTGTGTTGACCACATCATGATTAACCAGTTGTAAACACAACGTGGAAAGCATCTGATTGCCGATCTAAACACCAGTTCTTCTCCCTACAACTGCCACTTGGTATTTAGATAGCTCATTTTTTAAAAATGAAAATGAATGAATATAGTGTTTCTCTTTTTTTCCTGGACAGTTGCTGACTCTGGATTCCTCTGTGGCATATTTGACTCTAAAAACTATTTGTAAATGATTCTCCTTTTGCAAAGGCAAAGCAGAAATGAATTACCCATAAACCAAATAATCACATTGGCATCATCCACAGAATTATAGTGTTCTCTGGGGCACAATACATCTCTTTTTTTCACCCCCACTGCCATTATAAACAGCTATTATACATGCATGAAGAATGATAAAGGATCATGGACCCATGATAGTATTTTCAGCTTCACCCAACACTAAAATAGTGGCCACTACCAGTAGTCATTCTTGCATATAAAATACACACATACACAGCAAATTTGGGGGGAGCAGGTTGCTGCTTTTATAAACTGTGTGATATGTTTGAGTGCAGCTCTTTGATATTGATCATTTCTCGTCCGAGTTCTACTGACAGATTAATTACTTTGCCAGCCTTTTAAATCTAAATCCATTTAAAAAAAAAACAAAACACTTGTCTGCCCATGTGACTATTCACTCAGTAGTCACAGAGACTTCAGGCTGCAAACATGTGCTGAATGTGCCCCTTCACCCAAATGGATTCTGTGTCTGATGTGTTTGATATTCGTCCATCTTACTTTCATTTAAATTGAAATCTTCAAAAAGGTGTTCTCATCCATGTGGTAGAGTTGTTTGTGTTTGTTTGTCACTACCTTTTTCCCTCCCCCTGGGAAAAAAAATTGAGATTAGAATATGACATCTCAAACTTCTTGGTGGTTTCCAAACCAGGGGTGTGATCGAACCAATGTTTTGCTGAATGATAACTATGACACCGTGATTGAAAACAGAATCTCAATTTTGGCAGCTCGGGGCTACAAAGGCCTTGTCCTTCCTCCCAAACCTTTGAAAACTCCCATCTCAGGGGCTCTTTCCCAACCTTCCTTCAAAGATAATGGTATCTTTGAAGTGACTGTTTCGTATAAGTGACTTAGGCTAACACCCACCAGAGGATGATCTTCCGTACTGTCTCCAGGCACACTAACACTGTTGGTGCTTGGCAGGGTGGCAAGTGTGCAGAGCGAACCTGGCCAACAGAACCTCCTCATCCAGCAGCCGCTGGGGAGGAAGAGGGGCCTGAGGCAGGTAAGCAGACCTGGGAAGGGCAGGAGAGTCACCCCATGAAATAGATTGAAGCCCTATTGAATTTTGAATGTCCGTATATATTGAGATTATATTTTTGCCTTCTTCCCACCCAAAACAAGCAGTACAGAGCCCATGTAAAGCATGGTAAGTGCTTGAGCCATCTGAGAGCTTTTAGCTCCTATGTTAGCTCATATGAACGGAGCTGATGACTTAGTGAAGCGAGTAGGCCTATGCTTCTATCTGTTCCCTCTCCAGAAGCTTTCTTCCCCAGCCAAATTCATAACCCAGGGCGATTTGTTTTAAAGTTGATGTTTGTGTAAAGGCATAGACACAGTTGTCCTTTCTTCCTCATTTCAAGGTAAATGATTCAAATTAAAATTGAAACCAAAGTAAAGATTATGAATTTCCTTAGGTGGGTTTCCTTTACATAACACTCTAAGTAAAAATTGAAGTGAGCCTTTGCTCTCTTATTGTGATGGGAGCATCCCAGCATTGATTTGGACACCAGACACTTCTCAATATCTGAGGTTTTTTTTCATCAACCCCCCAACTCCCTTGAGAGGTCACATAGGTTCAACTGCAACTTTTAGGTGAACAAAAGCCGATCTGTAAGCAATAATCGTTAGTCTTATATCCTAAAATTCATTGAAATTCTCACATTGGCTACTTTAAATGATGTTAATGTTCTTAGCCTATATGAAGGTGTAATGATCAGGAGATAGGATTGGTTAAAGGGGATGTCAGAATCAAATACTTGCAGTCAGACATGCAGAAAGAAGTTTACCAGCTACAAACGAAAAGAACAATCAGAAGAGTCCACAGAAACCCATAAAGTAGGGAGTAAACCATAGAATCCTCAGAGCATAGCGTTTTCTCCTGGGCAGTCAGCTTCATTCTGCCTATTTTCTCTTTAGCTAAGACGTCCTCTACTGTCACGTCAGAAGACTCAGAATGAATCCAGAAACCGCCATGGAGCTCGGCTGTCAACCACTCGGAGGAGCATTCAACCTAAAACGAAGCCATCTGGTGAGGTTCCTGTGTCCCTTCTGATTACACCATTGACACGATGCCATGCGACTCAGCCTGGGGACCTGCAGAAATTTACGCACATAAGCTCCTTTTTGGGAAGACACTAGGATCAGGGAAGAAGTTTCCCAGAAAACTTTAGTGCCTTTTTTTCTTCTTACCTTTCCCAACCCCCATCCTTACCTTCAAGAATCTAGAGAGTCCTAACCGGTTTGGCTCAGTGGATAGAGCGTCAGCCTGCGGACTGAAGGGTCCCAGGTTCGATTCTGGTCAAAGTCATGTACCTTTGTTGCGGGCACATCCCCAGTAGGGGGTGTGCAGGAGGCAGCTGAACGATGTTTCCAAGTCTCTATTCCTCTCCCTTCCTCTCTGTAAAAAATCAATAAAATATATTTTGTAAAAGAATCTAGAGAAATGGCAAAGTCCAAGGTAAACTATAAATGCCATTAGATTTAACTATAGAAGGTTGTGTTTTCTTTACCCAAGCCAGGGACTGAGTTTGTTATACGTCGTACTGAAGACAAAGACATGGTAGATAATGGGGACTTTAAAATCCTGTTGGCAGTTATTATGAGGACCAAGTTCACCTAATGCTCTCTGCAAATCTTGTTCTTGGGCCACTTATGTAAAAATGATTTTTCTACCCAAATCCTACTTTTTATAAGAAGATGAAATCAAAATATATACATAATAGTCAAGTATGCTTTCACTTATTAATAAACCAACAACATCTTTATTAAGAAAAGCCAGGAGATACCAATTATAAAGCAATGACTACATATTTCCCCTCTATTTACTGCTTTACCTCTCACTTGCAGTGGATCAGAAACGATCTGTGACCTTCATTGAGGCTCAGCCGGCTCAGCCAGAGCTAGCAGGTGCCCCAACAGACACACTTCCTGCCACAGTCCAGCCACAAGGCTGCAGCCCAGCCCCATCTGGGAAGCCAGAAGGAATGGACAAACCAGTCCTCACATCCTCCCCGGCCACTGTTGTTGCTGATCTTCACAGACTGTCTCCCAAGCAGGTGAGGGTGCTAGAGAAACAGGCAAGGCTTGCTCCCTGCATACTTATGTCTAGGAACCACTTGGATATGCACACTTATTGCCTAACATTTAAATCTAGACCTGTAATGTTGTGTTAGCCAGACAGATGATGGTCCTATCATCATGAAAAAGAAGACCATATAAAGTATATGGCCAGGAATACATTTACTTAAGAAGCAATAGGAGAAGTCTTGGTATTCTTTATTATGAGAAACCTCAGAGAAAATATTGCACAGTTAAAATATCCATTGAAACCCATATATGATTCATAGTTTAAAGATAGTTCTGTTTTTAAAAAGGTACCAATTTAGATGCAGCCTTTAAATAGAGAGCCTTCTGAATCCTGTAAGATGAGAGGGACTTCTTGGTTTGATCTTTCCCCTCATTGTTATGATATTTTTTCTTCTTTTGATTTTTATAAATGAATTCCCACAGGTCCAACTTCCTTCTCATGTACTTGAAGAAAGCAAAGGGGCAATATTACTAGATACATTTGTGTAGTCTTCAATGGTTAAAAAGTATTGTAACAGCAAGAGCTCATTTATCCTCACAGTGTACGAGGTTAGCAGAGCAAAAATTATGCTCATGCAACAGGTTAGAAAACTGAGGCTTAGAAAGTTGGAGGGCCTCCAGAAAAGCTCACATCTAACAAAGGCTAGAAATGAGATGAGCCTTGAAAATCCTGTCCAGTTACAGCTGGACAACATTTTTTTATACTTTTCCCTGGCACCCATTCGACTTTCCTCTGACATTATGGTCTGTTTGATCATAGAGTGAGACCCTCCCTGCTGAAGAAGGAGAAAAGAAGGAGGACCCAGAAGTACCAGGTGCTGCAGCACACAGCCCCCTCTCTACTCAAATCTCAGACCCCGATGACTTCACAGGCCTTGAGACGTCCATCCTCCTGCAGCACGGAGACACTGTCCTTCACATCAGCGAAGAGAACGGCATGGAGAACCCCCTGCTGTCCAGCCAGTTCACTTTCACTCCCACGGAGCTGGGGGAGGCTGGTGTAGACCTGGATGAGTCACATGTTTAGTTCTGTATCTTGTCTGAGTTGCAGGTGTAGACAAGATGAGGGAGGGATCACTTAGCTAAAAGTTGAATACTTTTGCTTGAAAAAAAAAAAGATGAAAACACAGCACTTTATATCCAATAGGTGACACAAATCTCAGTAGATTTTGCTGCCAGTGCACATATTGTTTCATAAACATCTTTTAAAAAACAATGGCTAAGATTAGTTAATTGTATGAAGACCATAAAGACCAGGGAGTAATAAGGGGGAAGAGCCGTTTGCACATTGTTTGTGATTCAAGAAGGCTTGAGCAGTTAAAAACATACTATTACAGAGCTGCTTAGCTAGAAATATTAACAAATAATATATTCTAAAAGAGAATGCATTTGAGGTTATTCACATTATACATCTCATGCAAATGTTTATTTTTATAGTTTCAAAAATATTAAACCAGGTGGTTGTACAAGTAGCAATTTACATAAAAATAACAAATAATAAAAACAGTAGTTTAGGGGAAACTAAATAATAAATAAGCCCACAGACATTTTTGTTTTGATCAACAACGCAGCCATGTAGATGAAGGAAAACATATTATTTTTAGAGCTGTGGACTTTTCAATATTTGCTTTTCAACCGTCATTTTTATTGCATGTTGTAAATCAGAATACTAATGCCATAAGGTCATTCTGTTCATAATCAATCACTGTAGAGAGAATACTCTAGAAATTATCAAATGTAATTCTGAATTAGGAAGAACCTAAACAACCCATACTATAATAAAAATGAAATATAACTATAATACTTAGAAAAAGATGGTATTCCTATTTCTAGCCCTAACTACATCTTGCCAATATTAGGAAATACTGCAAAGTGTGATTAGTTTCCTTATAGTAGTGCCTACCCTCGGGGACATATTTTCAGATATTAAAGTTATTGTTAGAATAGGTTCACTAAAATAGCTTCCAAATGTTAACAGTATTCTTATCATCCTTTAGACATTTGAGTTTATGAGGAAAAAAATATAAATTGAGCCATCACTTCATGGACAAAATCAGCTTATGAATTTACTTTAACTTGAAGTTCAGTTACTCAAGCAAAGTATAAAACTTAAAAGGCTTGCGACGCCATATCTAGTATGTTATTGATGCTATAGTAGGGCTAGGTATAATACAGTTCAAAACTGAATTTCAGAAATGTAACAGTTTACATTAGAAAACTGTTACAGAACTACTAATTATATAAAAATGCATATATTTACCTAAATTGGTATGGTGGTGTGTGTGTGAGTGAGTGGGTGTGTTTTCTAGTCCTCCAGTTGAAGTTAAATACAGATATTTACTATTGCAATGAATTCATAACACATTCTATATGCTTAAACTTTGACTATGTTGACCATGAAAAGTATATGTATATATAGAGGAGACCTATTAAACCCACCCAAATCACAAAGGAAAATTATTTTTCTGTTAGAATCCTTTATTAAATAGGCATTGTTTACACTGTGGTTTGTACTTCCAAATATAATTTGGGGTTTTGGTCCAATTTACTATGAGAATGAAAGGTATCTGTGAGTTAAAGACAATAATGGACAAAACTAAAAATTTCCAATCTAAAGCTTCAGAAAATAGAGCTTCAGAAAGCAGGGGCTTCTTTTATGTTTTAAAACACTTTCAGAATATAGACACTTAACACTGAATTATGCAGAAATATAATGTAAGTGGGTTTATAACTCTTTCTAAGCTGATGTATTTTGCCTGTTAAAAATTATGCTGCTCAATTAGTGTTAGAGGCCTTATGTTTGGTAATTACATGTGTCTGAGCTATCTGAGTCTCTATATATGTCTGTGTTTTGTTCCAGTTACTTGATTCTTGATTCAAATTCTCTATGTGTAATTGTATAACATATTTAAAAAGTAAAGGGGTCAAAGAAGATTGTTAAATATCTGCTAAGAATACCTTTATATGTAAAAAGTATTGAACATATTTATGCTTACCCGTCTGCCTTTTAGCCTGACTCCTTCACTCTAGGGTTATAGATGGCTGTTGGAAACTTTTCCAATAAGCTAAGTATTGTTGTGTCTTGCAAAAAAAGCCACCACTCTGAGAAGCAGGGCCTTGGAGGGTGGGAATGTTTTCATACTGGGATTACTGAGATTTTGCAGATGTACGTATGCATCTGTTCCATTTAAGGTGCCCTTAAATGTGTTGAATGTAATTTATTGAATGTTCATGTGCAATTGATAAAGTATCTAAATGTATGTGCATAAGATTGTCACAAGCTGTATTCTCAGGAATACTGTTACCTGGAGTTTGAAGGAATAGCTATTTTAAAAAAAAAATAGTAGTGGGAGATTAGAGAAACGTTTAAGATAGTTAACAAATTTTTGCAATGTTCAAATTATTGAGCATATGACTAAAAGTAATTATATATGATAAATACAGTATTGATAATACTATATCATTTCTTAAGCTATGATGCTTAATGATATTCATTTTGTTCAGAGGAAAATTAAAACAGGCACTTACATCCCATGTGTAAAAAATTGGACTCAACTGAGAGGTTGCTTTTTCAGAAATTAACTTTTGAGAGAAATTGGAATAAATACGTATCATCCATATTAGTGGGTGTAGATTTATAGTACTCAGTTTCAATTAAAGCAGTTCCATCCTAGGTACAGCATTTTCTATAGAAAAACATTTTACTCTCATTTTTCCGGTATTTGCTGCTTTCTATAATTCTATTAGATGCGTTATTTGATTTTTTTTCCAATAGAAGGAATCTGAATTGTTGAGTACATTGGGACAGTGCACTGGGAACTAGTGTCAAAAAGCATAATTGGGCATGGCAGTGCTGGGAAAACAATCTCTGGTATTTGGGGGTCTGGCTAGAGCTTGTTGAGTAGGCTGAAAGTAACTGGTTTGCTATTTCAGGCCTCCAAGAGTACCTAAGGCAGTGTGACAGCTCCCTTCTTTAGTATCTGTCCTTTTAGTCAATGAAGAATATTCTCCACTCAGCTGTCCAACTCCAACAGTATCTGAGATGAGAATAGGGTGTGTATAGGGACCTACAGGAAAGAAAGGGTCAGGAATAGAATTATAGTCTAAAACACAAATACCCTTCCTCAAATCTAGAATTTGCCGCTGTCACACCAAGCCATGCTGTTGCCATGTGACTGCACACTGCCCATGCCATGGCTTGTCATTGGCAGTGAGTAGGAAGTCCACTTCCTCATTTACTTTAGTGGACCTCAACTGCAGCAATTCAGAAACAGAGTTTGGTTTGACACTCAGGACAATAAAGACAAGTTAAGAGTAGAATGTATTTGGAAAAGCTTAAGGCAAATTTATTTATATTGTTTTAGGATCATTTAGCATTACAGATCAATGTACCTCCATAATATATTTCGATAGTCACTGTGACTGAAGGATAAAAATCCTTTATTAGCCATTTTGTAGGTAAAAAACAAATGATTACACAGCCAACTTCCCTCAGATGACTTAAGAAGTCTGTTATAAATACTGGATGACCAAAGAGCATGGAAAAATGCCTATGAATTAATACTGAAATGTTTATGAAAGATATTTATGAAAGATATTAAGACTTCTGTGTTTGAATATGCACATATATAATAAAATAACTCTATAAAAACACTTAAGAGGACTGATTGTTTCATTTCTCATTTCTTAACATAGGGAATAGTTTAACTCATTCAGGAAAGTATTCCCTTTGGAGCCCTGCGTGTGCCTTGGTGTCTCTCCTCAATCCCCTACTGGGCCTGAGGTCACCCTTCAATTAGACACATCCAATTCCTCCCCAATCCCAACTGTGCTCCCTTCTACTCATATATTCTACCCTAACTTTCAAAAGTAAAGCAGAATGGGCATATTGGGAGACAGATACCCCAACTTGACTTCTTTGCCCAGATGATGACCTGGAATGACTGGTAGATTTCCCAGGAGGAATGTTAAGGACCTGATTGTCCTCTGAATGTGGCCAGAACCATCATGGGGTTCAAGTTATTACCAGTCTGCCTTTTATACAGAGTACATAGTGCCCTATCCTTACCCTCCAAGGTATGTTCTTGCTAAATTCATTTTTTCCCTCACATGGTTATTTCCTGTCTTTTCCTGACCCAAAGACTCTAGACACATTTGGCAGAAGAATAAACACTCTTATTCCTCTTCAATTGTGTCTGAACAGTAAATAAATGGAGTATAATCTGTCAATGAACATTCCTGAGAGGGAAAAACCAAGACGATAAGAGGAATGAGGACAAGAAGCAGAGAAGGAGAGTTGTAATTATAACCACCATTATTTTGTTCTGGGCACCAGGCATCATGTGCTGGGCACATCACCAGGATTTGCTTATTTAATCCTCACAACACTGGACACTGTCTTAACAGATGAGAAAACAATGAAGCAGGGAGAAGTGACTTTCCAGGTCATTGTGGACTCAGAGAAGAAAGATTTATTTGATGTGAACCCCTAGAAGAAATTTATCTGCTGAGATGGACTCCCCATGGTCAACTGAGGGCCCAGATTTTGCATTTTATTTTTATTTTCCAGTTACAGTTCACTTTCAGTATTACTTTGTGTTGGTTTCAGGTGAACAGCATAGTGGCTAGACAGTCCTGTACTGTACAAACTGTTCTCCCCAATATTTACAGAACCCACCTGGCACCTTACATAGTTATTGCAATATTATTGACTCTATTTCCTGTGCGATACTTTACATCCCTGTGACCATTTTGCAACTACCAATTTGTACTTCCTAATGCCTTCACCCAGTCCCCCAACCTTCCCCTCTGGCGACCACCAGTCCACTCTCTGTGTCTGTGAGTCTCAATGTTGTTTGTTCATTTCTCTTGTTCTTTAGATTCCACATATAAGTGAGATCACATGGTATTTGCAATACCATGGATGGACTTAGAGAGGATATTTTATGCTCAGTGAACAACTCAGTCAAATAATAAGAGCCAAGTGGCCATTTGCTGACAAGGGGTTCTCATCTACTCTGTACCAGGAAGAACCACAGTGGGAATTCTAAGCTTCCTGCTCATTTACTCCCAGGGAGCCAACTCTCATAAGAGGTTTCATTTTCCCACCAATGGACAAGGACCAGCCCAACCAGAGCAGAACTGCCCCATAACGACCAATCAGGATGTATAATGCTGACCAATCAGCGCTCCACGATGCTGACCAATCAGATGTGTAGGATTTGGGGTACCTCGTTTACATAAAATGGACCTAATTGAAAACTTGGGCAGAGACTTTACTTATATAAGGCAGCCTCCCCTTTGTCTCAGGGGAGCACAATTCAGGTTTTATACCTGGGTCCGTGTCTCCTACAGCTGCTTTTGCTCAAATCCATGCTTTCTAATCCTTATTATAGTCTAACATTAATTTTGGGTTACCTCACCCAGCTAGTGTCTGATAGAGCTATGATCCTGCCCCAAATCTGACTCCTTCAGCTTTTAGGACCAGTTCACGGAGAGAGAAATAAGGAAGAAGTGGTTTTTGCTTTGTGTTTTTTAAGGGTAACGGGGTGGACATGAAAGGCACACCAATGATGGAGAAACGGATAGTAAAGCGAGGGGGGAAAGAAACTGTAGGAAGGTAACGTGTTACAAGGTGAAGAAACTCGAGTTCTCAGAGGACTAAAGCCGGTCTGAAAAAACGAAGGTCAGAGCCAGGGGCCTTGCTGCGAGGCCCCGCCCCCAACCGGAAGGCGGGACTTCCTCCTCCCCGGGCCGCTGCTTCCGGCGGAGTCCGGAAGACTCCGAGGGGAAGAGGCCGTGTCAGAACCGAGCCGCCAATCGCAGCGGCGCCTTCGCCTGGCCCGGGATTCGGGAGGTAACTTGCTCTGGGGAAGCAGCACCATGGCGTCGGGCTGCAAGATTGGGCCGTCCATCCTCAACAGCGACCTGGCCAACTTGGGCGCCGAGTGCCTGCGCATGCTGGACTCCGGCGCCGACTACCTGCACCTGGATGTAATGGACGGGTAACTCCGCGGGGCTCGGGCCCGG
>NW_006383015.1:6094080-6110852 GCF_000327345.1 Myotis davidii | reverse complement strand
CGGAAGCGACCTCCACCTCCAGGACTCCGCTCTCAGGTTCGGTGAGGGAAACTGAGGCCCGAGGGGTAGGCATGACTTGCCCAAGTTCATATCACGTGGGGGGTTGGTGGCCACGCCGGGGGCTCCACCCCCGGGCACCCGGAGCGAGGCGGGTTGGTGGCCACACCGGGGGCTCCACCCCCGGACACCCGGAGCGAGGGCCCGAGTGCTGCCGCCCGGGGCCCCCGGACTCGCCCTCTCACCTGGTGGAGCTGGAGTCGCTGCGTGAAAAAATGCGAGTCGGAGTCGGACCTGCCGCCTCGTCGTCATCTTCGGGAGAAGATGGAACGAGGCGGCGGCGCGGGTTCAAGTTCACGGCGCCCGGCCTGTCGTAGATTCGTGATGGTTGGTTGTATCGCGGTTCCAATCGTGACTTTGCGGTCTGTTTCCAGGGACCCTGCACTCCGGGGGGCCCGTTTGTTTTTGTTGTTGTTGTTGGGGTTTTTTTTTAAGTTTTTTTTAAAGCACGGTGATTACAGCACCTGGTACTGTTTGCAGCCAGGAAGGTGCTGGTTTCTTAATTTGAGAATAAAATGAGGAACAAACCTGGACGAGGCGGTGAGACGCTCTCTGGGTGCAGCTCGGATCTCTCTCCTTGGGTTCGCCCCGCGGATGTGCGATCCCAACCGCCTCCCCGAGGCCCGGGGTCCGGACGCCTGTGTTCCATGTGGGCAAAACCCCTGCGTGCCCCCATGCACGTTTGCAAGTTGTGTTATTGACGATAGAGGATCCGTTACTTCTGTGTTTAACGCCGCTCCTCTGTTAAGAGTTTTGTCTTCCTTTGCGTGGTTAAATGCGTAGCTTCCCTTTCCCTTCTACCTTCCTGGTTTGACCCCCTGCGAATGGCAAAATCTTGACCTTCGAGTACCCCGGAACTCCAGGCTCAGAGTTTAAGAAAATTAGTAAATATCGCTTCTCGCAAAAGCTTGATTTTTAGTTTGCTATCGTATGTCATTCAACTTCTGTCTTTTTTTTTTTTTTTTTTGGACCGCTTTGCTCGAAAGCCCTGAACTTTCACAGGTGATACACTGAACGGCGTGTAGCCACGTTTTTGTGTCAGAGACACCCAGGGGTCTCAGGATGGAGCAGGCTGCATGGATGTGTAGGTAGCCTATCAGACACAGAGAACAGTTTGGCTTTGCATAAGTCGTGTTCACCAAAACTGGGAATATTAATAATAACAATAGCTCTTAGCTATTTCTGTCCCGGTGGTGCTTTTTGGAATTAACTCATGCCACTTTTTTAAAAAATATATTTTATTGATTTTTTACAGAGAGGAAGGGAGAGGGATAGAGAGTTAGAAAATTCAATGAGAGAGAAACATCGATCAGCTGCCTCCTGCACATCCTCCACTGGGGATGTGCCCGCAGCCAAGGCACATGCCCTTGACCGGAATCGAACGTGGACCCTTCAGTCCGCAGGCCGACGCTCTATCCACTGAGCCAAGGCGGTTAGGGCACTCACGACACTTTTAAGAGGTGGGTGCTGTCATCAGCACCAGCTTTTGACAGTGCAAATGCGAAGAGATCAAGTCACTCTCAGGGGTGTCCTAGCTAGGAAACGGTGGAGCCAGGATGGGGAGCAGGCAAACGCCGTGTTGTCTCAGAAATACATGTCTTCTGTGGGTTGTGGGCTTACAGAGGATGGCTAAGACATTCTCCCTCCTTACAGAGCAACTGATAATTTATACACTGCTTTTGTTCCCATTTCATCTCTCCTGCTACGCTGTAAGCTCCCTGATAACAGAATCTGTCTTTCTGGTTCAACTCTATTCGTTTTGGGTAAAGCACCATAACAAGCTTAGTTATAGTTGATCCAATAAATGAAAGACTGTATCATAATCCCAAGATGAAGATAAAAGTATTTGTTTTTTATTGACCCTTCTCCCCCCCTGCAAGAAACATGTTAGTATGAAAGAACTAAATTCTGCACACACCACTTAAAAACCTTTCCCTTTTAAGCTTCACCCCTTTTCGAGCTAACAGCTACTATTCCTATTACCCTATTACAAAGGGGGAGACCAGTTTAAGCAGGTTCAGCCCCTTCCTGACTGTCCCACCAGAAGAGGTAAAGTCAGGCTGAGCGTCAGTGTCCCCTAGGCCAGGGACATGAAAAGATGGGGGTGGGGGTGCTGGTGGATTCTTACCCAGGGTGGCCAACCATAGTTTCCTTCCCTCGGGTACTGTTTCCATGCTTTTCTCTCCTGGCTCCCTTTGAAATTCTCCAACATTACACTGAGTTTGGGTGTGTTCGTTCTTTTCTCGTCCCCCCACTCTCCCACTAAGACTCCATTTCTCTTCTGATTAAACTGAATGTCTTCATCTTGAAAGTCAGAAACAAGTTCTGGAAACCTGGTGGGAGTTGGGGCACTGGTATGGTTAGATATTTGAAATAAAGGACAAGAGGAAAAGAAAGTTAGAACACATATAAATTCATCATGACAGGATGGTAACTGGAAATGTGTTGGTCCTACGTGTGGAAACAGAGCAAATAAGCAATTTCTTTCTTTCTTTTTTTTTGTTAATCTTCATTTGAGGATACTTTCCCATTGATCTCCTAGAGCAGTGGTTCTCAACCTTCCTAATGCCGGGACCCTTTAATACAGTTCCTCATGTTGTAGTGACCCCCAATTTCATTGTTACAAATTGAACATAATTAAAGCATAGTGATTAATCACAAAAACAATATGTAATTATATATGTGTTTTCAGATGGTCTTAGGTGACCCCTGTGAAAGGGTCATTTGACCCCCAAAGGGGTCGCGACTCACAGGTTGAGAACTGCTGTCTTAGAGAGAGGGAAAGACAGAAACATCGATGTGAGAGAAACTCATGGATTGGTTGCCTCCTGCATGCGCCCCAACCAGGGCCCGGGCCAGGGAGGAGCCTGCAACCAAGGTACATGTCCTTGACTGGATTCCAACCCGGGTCCCATTGGTCCGCAGGCTGATGCTCTATCCACTGAGCCAAACCAGCTAGGTTGCAAATAAGCAATTTCTAAGTTAATTAGCAGAATTTAAAATTGGGGAGGTTTCATATTAATACTAAAAATCTGACTTTTGAAAAGCATCCAAAGGTTTGCCAGTACTGGTCCAGTCTCAAAAGGCCCCGATAGGTTGGAGATGAATGGCAGCCACCATTAGTCAGGCCAGGTGTTCTTTATTCACTGTTTTGCTTCTCCATGTTACCTGCTAGTCCTTGTAAGCATATGAGTTTGTGATTCCTGGTTCACAGGAATTATTTTCTGGTTAGTCTTTGACATTTTATATCAAAGTTATCATCTTTGCTTTTTTGAGAGTTCTGGTAAAGGTTTGATATGTCTAAAATATATTGCATGACCTTTGTAAACAAAGCTTAGGGTTGGTTGATGGAACATGATGAGCTAAAATAATTGTATCCTTGTGTTACAGTAAATAATTATAGTTTAATTTCAGTAGTTTTCCGGGGGAAAAGACTATTTTATTGAATTTTATTTTTTGCAGACTTTACTCCCAAAAGTACTCTCAAGGAAAAAAAGACCGTAATGTAATAATGAAGCAGACTTTCTTGATAAAATTTTCTTCATTAGAGTGGAATAGTTAGTGTTTTCCAAGCTGGTCTGATAAGAGCTCCCTGTGCACTTAAGAATTCAGATTTCCAGCCCCTCTTTGGTGTCAGTAGGCTTGGAATAGAGCCTATATAAATCCTTTTGTTGTAAGTGTTCACCTGGTTACTGTTGTCAAGCAAATTTTGGGTCACCTTGAATTCATGTTTGCGTTTGTAGCCTTTTTTTTGTTATGGTTTAGCTATAAGCCTTTGGTTTCTTAGGGTATTGGTGCATTTTTGTTTTCCCAGTGTACTTGGTGAACGTGGTGCATTTAATTGATCTTCAGTAGCACAATTTGTCATATAATTTGGGGGTCAGTAGTTTTATACCGTCTGCTTCTGTTTCTCAATGAAGTAAAAGTATATTTGTTTCATTCTCATATTTTCTCAAGATGTGATGCTTATTTTCATGATAAAATGAAACCTAAATTTGAGACAACAAATGTACAGGCATACCTCGGAGATATTGAGTTCCATTCCAGACCACTGTAATAAAGTGAGGATTGCAATAAAGCAAGTCCTCGTTATCTTTTTACTGGTGGGGGTCTTGCCTTCAGTTTGTGTAAAAACACCACCAACAAAAAACACACCTCTGAGGTGCAATAAAACAAGGTATGCCTGTGTTTCCAAGGCCAGACAGTGAACGAAATACAAATCTTTCAATTCCAGAGTTGTATAATATTCATTAAGCCTCACTGCCTCCTTCTCTGACCCTTACTTCCAAGTTGTAAGTAAACATAATAAGCCTCTTAGGCATAACCCTAGCAATGGTTGCTCTTAGGCAAATGTTAGATGACTTCCTAAATGCTAAAACCCCAACCACCAAGGACCAAGGAGTGTGAGTGAACGTGTCTGTACCCATCCATCTCACCAGCCCCTCTCAGATGTGTCCTGAACCCTCACCTCTCCCTCTTATCTTTCCTCACCTGGATTTGCTTTTCCTGTTCGTTATTAGTTTGTTGGTGGAGGGGCAGGTGAGACTGTAAAGAGCTTGAACTTTGGAGCCAGGTTGCCTGCCTTTAACGCTTGCCTCCAGCACTACCTGGTTGTATGACCTTCGGCCTCTTTTCCTCTTCAATAAAATACAGATAATGTATCTACCTCTTAGACTTGTACGTTTTAATGAGTTAACACATGGAAAGTGCTTAGAATGGTGCCTGGTCCATACAAGTTTAAACTGTTAAAATCTCAGTTTAACACTCATTCAGCTGGTCATCTAAACTTAAAATCTTAACCATGGTGTATTCTCTCCACCACACCCCCATCTTAACCAGTTAACAAATCCTTTACCTGTTTTTGTTTCTGTTATTGTTCCTTGTTACTTGCCTACACCTATTACCTCCCTTCTTCCAATTTAGTCCCCAGTCCCTTCCTATTTTTTTATTTGCATCTTATTTTTATTTGCTTTTTATTTTAAAACCTCATTTCATATTTACAGCAGGATGAAATCTTTTTTTTACATATATTTTTATTGATTTTAGAGAGGAAGGAAGAGGGAGAGAGAGTTAGAAATATCAATGATGAGAGAGAATCATTGATCTGCTGCCTCCTGCACGCCCCCCACTGGGTATCGAGCCCGCAACCCAGGCATGTGCCCTTGACTGAAATCAAACCTGGGACCCTTCAGTCCACAAGCTGATGCTCTATCCACCGAGCCAAACCAGCTAGGGCAGCAGGATGAAATCTTAATACTGAGCCCAGCATTTGATACCCTTACTGTGACACAGTCGGTTTCCTGCCTTTTTCACACTAACCAATCTGGTAAACACCATCTTCCTCCTTCTTTGAGCATAACTTGTTTATTTCTGCCTTTGCTTCATTTATTTTTCCACCTTTAAAATTCTGTTCTGTAAATCTCACGATCTTCTCCCTTCCCCCCCTCTTGTAAAATGCTATACTCCTTGCCTCTGGAACCGGTTTTACCTCATAGTTGTCTACTTGTTATTGTTTAGCTTTTCTTGCAATCCTTATATAGGGTAATACCTATTACTTTTAACAAATAAAGCCTATATTCCAGTGGCTTCACATTATCAAGTTTATTTCTCATTCATGTAACAATTCAGTGTGAATGTCCTTCCATGATAAAGTTCAGTGGCAGAGACGTTTTTTTAAATCTTTAGTGTTGAAAGTGTTGCATATGTCCCCTTTCTTCCCACTTTGCCTCCTTCTAGGCCACCCCTGCTCCCGCTCCAGGCCTTCATTCACCCTATTGTCTGTGTCCATGGATTATGTATATATGGATACAAGTTCTTTGATTGATCTCTTCCCACCCACCCCCACCTTCCCACTGAGATTGGACAGTCTGTTCCAAGAGCCGGCCATAGACTGTTTATCCCGTGGCTTTTTTATTCCTTAAGGGCTTCTTTACTGGCAGAAGGGTAAAATGAGCACAGAAAAGGAATACTATTTAACCTATTAAGCTCTGCAGACACACATAACTTAAGCTCACAGTCCACTGGTGAAGACTAGTCATATGGGCCAACTGGATGTAAAGGGAGATGGGAAATGTGGTCCTTGGTTGTCTGCATTGGCTTCCTATCAACTACCCAATAACAGTAGGTCATGAATTCTGGTGAGTTGTTAGGCATCTCTTGCCAATGAGATTGTAGCATTTTCTGGGCTAGGCAGGGACTCTTACATGTATTTTTTTTATAAAATACAGTA
Source organism: Myotis davidii (assembly GCF_000327345.1). NCBI lineage: Eukaryota > Metazoa > Chordata > Mammalia > Chiroptera > Vespertilionidae > Myotis > Myotis davidii. The sequence goes on along the minus strand of NW_006383015.1, from coordinate 6,104,566 downwards.
CTATAAAGCAACCAGCATGGTGCTTAATAGAACTCAAGGACTAACAGGAGTAGGAGGATGGTTAAGTTCTTTGGGTCTGATACTTGGAAAACTTACTTTGACTCTTGCCCCACAAATAATTAATTGGTGACTTAAGGAAGTTATTTATTCTATGTTTTTCATATAGCATGTTTATTTCATAAGGTTGAAAGTTTAAATAAACTGTCATTTAGTGCCCTGTGGTACAGGATTAAAAGTAGCCTCAACCAGCCTATAACAAAGTAGGATATGAAAGATCCATATTACAGTCCAGAACTTTCTAACTAGTACAGAGGGACTTTTTCTTAAACATTTCCCATCTGGAACAATTTACTGCTCCACCTGACAACCCTTTCATGAAACCTGTATGATCAGTCATGCATCTGAGGTGACAAATAAAGGAAAGAATGGGCAAATATGAGTCAGTTTACCACTGTTAAAACCTCAGGATATTCTGTGGATATTTTCGTGTGGTTTTTTGTTTTGTTTTGTTTTTGCTTTTGTTGCTGCTTATAATTATTGCTAAATTTTCATTTTTTTACTGTATATTTTCTTTCCTTTTTGTTAAATTTTCATTTACATTTAATGTCCTTTTTGTTATTAAAGTGTTTGCAGTTCTCAACCTTCCTAATGCCAGGACCCTTTCATACAGTTCCTCATGTTGTGGTGACCCCCAACCATAAAATTATTTTTGTTGCTACTTCATAACTGTAATTTTTCTACTGTTATGAATCGTAATGTAAATATCTGATATGCAGGATGTATTTTCATTGTTCGCGACCCACAGGTTGAGAACCGCTGATTTATAGGTTAAACAGTACAGTAGACAGGTACTGTATATGAGAAAGGTTAAAACGGAATCATTTGGGGTCTGGAATGGATTAATTCAATTTACATTATTCCTAATGGGAAAAAATGACTCCGTTTTCAAACAGCCTTCAAGGATGAATTAACTTCGAGAGCTTCCACTGTATATGACTTGGGCAAGTCATATAACTTCTGGGTTTTGATTTTGTCATCTTTCTAGTTCTACCCGTCTGGGATTATGAATTACAGAGTTAAATCATTATTTAACATTATTATGATTTCAAATATCAAGGAGATACTGCTTTGTAAATCCAGATAATTTTAGTATTGTTTAATACTGATGACGTTAAGTATTAAATTGAAAAATAGTATAATCACAGACATTCCCCTCTACCCCCATCAGAATACATATTGAAAATATTTTCAGAGTAAGATTTTGTTTGTCTTGTAGGCATTTTGTTCCCAACATCACCTTTGGTCACCCCGTGGTAGAAAGCCTCCGAAAGCAGCTAGGCCAGGACCCTTTCTTTGGTAAGTGGGTGTAATGCCATCTGAAGCTCATGTGTTGCTCACGTAAAGGAAAAGGTGGTTGATTTCTCAGCTTTCAGTTTCATCTAGAACCCCTTTCCCCCTATCTGTGCTGGGGCTTCATTGGCTGCCTATAATAAGCCAAACTCTTGCCTGTCTCAGGGCCTTGGGACTTTTGCTAATTTCTTGCCTGGAAAGCTATTCACTTGTCTAGGTCTGCCTCATCTTTTGGCCTTGGATCATTTCTCATTTCCTCAGAGAGGCCTTTCTAAGCACCCTATCTTAAGGTAACACTTATCCAGTTATATCAGCTTCTGGATATTCTTCTTAGAACTTCCTTTAATCTGAGGTTATTTTTATTAGACTGTAAATTCCTTGATTGTAGCAATTTCCTAGAGCTAAGCATAGAAACAAGATTGGGGCTCAGTGTAATGTTAAGTGAATTTATGGATGGATTGATTTTTATGGTCTAGAAATGGAGCCAATTATTTCATGCAAATTGGAACTTTCTGCAAGTGAGGCTTATATATGTTCCCACTTCAATGCTGTAGGATATTGTGAATTAAGGTTTATAAGATCACACAGTAACCTAGAAGTTACTTCTAATGGAAAATGAATTCAGCCCATATATTGTTGCTGCTCTTTTAAACTAAGCTAGCAGTACCTCACTTGCCAAATCTCTTGTACGTAAGTTTCTCGGTATTAACCATATTGCACGTTCTCAGGCACACGTGGCTAGTGACTGTATTGTATGATACCACTATGGAACATAGCCATCATTGTAGAAAGTGCTGTTGGACAGAGCCTCTCTGTAGTATCCATCCACTTTGAGTGAACCAAAGAAAATGTACAGTATCACCTATTTATGTGGCAAGAGGAAAACAGTGTTCCATCAACATGTTCGCCATTTTGCAATTTCCAAATAATAGAATTTTCCAATGTAAATTTGCTCTTCTGACTATCAGAGGTGGATGAAATAAGTAGCCTTGTTTGTCCCCCTATATAGTGGCCACAGAGTCCTCTGTTTCAGCTTTGTGTATGGATTTTTAAAAATTCTTTTATTTTTTCCCTTTTCTCTTTTATTTGGGCTCCTAGTGTCACTTCTCACTGCTGTTTGTGTGTCCTACTGTAAGTGCTTCTCCTCTTACCAACCCTACTGCCACCACCACATACAATCCGCTTTTTCTTCCTGTCTTAGTTTACTTGCTGATAAAGTCACTAATTAACCTTTCTAGAATTGGGTCTAAAATAAAGAAGAATGGACTCTCTCTGCTTTAATGTTGCATTTTGTGATCTTTTTTTAATTAAGAAGTATGTTTCATTTAATTCTTGGATCTTGGCTATTGGATAATTGACACCTGAATATATTCTAGGAACTAAACCACAAGTTGTATGTATAACTGCTAGAGTTCTTAATTGTTTCATCTTAATACTGGGGATGAATAACCATTTAAGGAATAAAGTGGTAGGGAAAAGTCTGTTTTTTGCTATTATCCAGGTCAGTGGTCTTCAAGTTTGGTCTGAGGGCCCATGGGAATCCCTTTCAGTTGTGCATGAGATCATAACTATCTTTATAGTATAGTATTATTTGCCATATTTGTTCTGAGGATGCAGAAGCAATGGTGAGTTAGTCTGCTACTGCCTTAGCTCGAGTCAAGGCAGTGGTATTCAACTCTACAACTAGTCATTAACATTCTTCATCGTGATATATGTGTTCATAGTATCTGTAATGAGGTAGTGCAAATTATTAATTTTAGTAAATCCTGATCCTTGAATGCATGTCTTCTTAATATTTTGTGTGACATAGTAGAATGTACATATAAGGCGCCTCTGCTGCATGCTGGAGTGTGATGGTTTTCTCAAGGAAAACCTCTTAGGCCATGTTTCTGTTGTGACTGAACTGTCTGCTTTTGTTATGAGCACCATTTTCATGTGAAAGAACAACTGACAGATTGAACTGTGGTTATCAGACTTGGTATTTTACTGACATTTTTAAAAAAATTATCTAAGTTAGCCTGTCACTTCAAGGAAAAGACCGTATTAGCTTTTGTTGCTCCCTGATAAAGTTAGAGCTTTCAAGTGAAAATTAGAATTTTGATAAACATGTATCTGCTGCTATGAGCTTGACTAATTCCTACTACTAAGAGCTTTTTTGTAGTGATGAGGTCTGTTGTGATGTAATAAATGTGCTCTTTTCTATAGCATATAATGAAATGTATCTTATTTAGAAGATCTGTGCAGTTCAGTGAACCAGTACTTAAAAGATCCACTCAAATGATAAGATAGACCAACAGGTGTTAGTGCAACAAAGTAGAAAAGGTCACTGGTAGGGTTTACAGATTCCACATTTCAGCCAACCTTCTTAAAAGTAACCACTTGCTGAATTTGGGTGTAGAAGTAGAATATCCACACTTGTCTGAAAAGGCTATTAATGTACGCCTCCCTTTTTTATGTACTTTTCTTCATATAAAACAACATATTGTAACAGAGTGAATGTAGAGCAGATGTAAGAATACAGATGTCTTCTGTTAAGCCAGATGTTAGAGACTTGCAAAAATGTAAAATAATACCACTCTTAACATCATAAATTTATTATTGCTTATTTTTAAATGAATTGATAAGTAGACATAAACATTTTCTTTCTTTTCCTTTTTATTAAATATATTTTTTATTGATTCCAGCGAGGAAAGGAGAGGGAGAGAGAAACAGAAACATCAGTGATGAGAGAGAACCACCAGTCGGCTGCCTCCTGCATGAGGCTACAACCCAGGCATGTGCCCTGACTGGGAATCGAACTGTGATGTCCTGGTTTTATAGGTCAAAGCTCAACCATTGAGTCACAGTGGCTGGTCAACATTTTCTTAATTTGAATTTCTAATACATTAAATACAGGTAAATATAACCAACATCAGCAGTGCTTTTGGGGGCCTTCAGAAATTTTAAGAGTGTAAAGGGAACCTGATAATAGAACATTTGGGAACTGCTCATCTCGGTGTGTTTAACTACAGGCCGATTCACTGAACCACTGACTCCCTGAATGCTAGAGTCTCCAGTGAGCGCTGCTAGTGGTTACTGCATGGGAGAAATGGAATGACGTAGCAGTCTGGTAACTTAGGGAATGAGTAAACCAGATATTTTAAACTAGATTGAATTTTCCTTGTTTATAATACAGAGAAATAAGAAATACCAAATAGAGTCTGTCTTTTAAAAACTGTGTGTTATCTATTAAGATGTGTTCTATTTTTTCTTCCTTTTGTTTAGAAATATAAACTTGAATCTTTGTGTCATTAGTCAAGTGGTATACTCTTCCTGACAGTTTTTCAAAGCCTTAGTGCATTTCATAATCTTACTTGACTTCTGGAATACTAGGATTTTTTTCTTTAATAAGTTAAGCTATGTCAAAAATGTGCTTCCTTTAGCAAAACAAAAAACTCAAAGGTCTTCTCACTACCATCAATCCTGCACAGGGGTATGTATTTATTGTTTTCTTCTTCACAATGATTATTTCTTGATTTAGCCTCTTTTAACCTGCCTTTTTCTTATTAAATGCTATTAAGTTACAAGTCAAGATATTTAAGAAGGTTAGACCTGTTTTACTTAATATAATATTTATATGATTCAAGCTTCAGAATTACGATGCATGTCAGACTTCTTTTATGTCCTTCCCTTCCAATTCATGCTTCCTCCTGCAATTTTGCCTCTCAGTTAATGGAGTTCTGTTCTGGTTACTCCAGCCCCAATCCTTGCACCATTCTGCCTCTCCTCTCACTGTCCAAACTGGAATCCACAGCAACTCCTGTTGGCTCTATGTTCAGGACATACCCAAAATCCCACCACTTCCCAACATCCTCAGTTATTACCGTCATCCTTTCTCACCTGGGTTATTGCCATGGCTTTCTAAATCAGATTTTGTCACATCCTCACTTAAAATCCAGTGGTGTTTTTATCATCTCATTTGGAATAAAACCTAATGGCCTGCAGAGCTCAGTGCTGTCTCCTCACCCCATGCCTCTCTGACCTCATTTACTCTCCCCATTGCTCCACACCCCAGCCACACTGGCTTTGTTAATTGTCATCCTAGTGTGTATTGTATTTACTTATTTTTTTTTATGGTTTGTCTCTCCTACTAAGAATGTAATCCTCATGACAGCAGATTTTTGTTTGTCATTTTGCTCGATCCCTAGGGCCTTAAAATAGTTAATGGTGCAGTAAGTGCTCAGTAAAATATTGGTGAAGAGAATCACTTAATTTAGCTTTCTTATTTTATAAATGAAGAAAGTTTTCACAGATAATGACTTTTTAAAACGGGTGTTTTTGAGTCATATTTACTAGACCTGGACCTAGGTTTCCTGATTTCTAGTCATTACTCTCCATATACAGCAACAGATACTTATTGTACAAAAATGTGTGTTTGTGGGTGTGTGTGTGAATGAGTTTAACCAAAACCTGATCTTCAGGATAAAAGGAGGCTATTTATACAGAAGTGTAATTATTTAAAAATCATTGTGATGTCAGAAGAGTATGTATACAAAATGGGGAAAACTACAGGTTGGCTTCAGTAGTATGAGCCAGGTATTTTCCTTTCAGTAATATTTAAGAGACGTGTCTTTTCTTTCTAGACATGCACATGATGGTGTCGAGGCCCGAACAGTGGGTAAAGCCAATGGCAGTAGCAGGAGCTAATCAGTATACCTTTCATCTCGAGGCTACTGAGAACCCAGGGGCTTTGATTAAAGACATTCGGGAGAATGGGATGAAGGTGAGCGGTCAGCCATGACAGTAATGTTTTATACTACTCACGCTCAGAGTTGGGAAGATTTGGTGGAAGGCATTTCTTACATTTCTAAGACCAGACTTAGGCAGCTATTCTTCATTGGGAAGTCAGTGTATTAAGTATAACTTGTTTTTTGTTTCAGTAAAATAATGTGTAATAATTCTTCTGATTATGACTGCTTTTTTAGAAACATTTACATTTAATAGCCTAGTTGACTTTTTAAATAATTATAGAGTCCGAACAATTTACCCATTCCATTTATGTATGTATTCTCCTTTTTTGAGAATAGGTATTTCTACTGGCCCTGATATGCCACAGTAATAAATGTAATGTGGAAGTGATTGTTAATGTGATTTAGCACATTTGTCTCTGTCACAGGTTGGTCTTGCCATCAAACCAGGAACTACAGTTGAGTATTTGGCACCGTGGGCTAATCAAATAGATATGGCCTTGGTTATGACAGTGGAACCTGGGTTTGGAGGGCAGAAATTCATGGAAGATATGATGCCAAAGGTAAAAAAAGGATTTGATTCTGGGGTGAAGCTCTTATGAGTGCTCATTCAATAAGTATATATTAAATCACTTGTATATGCCCTGTTCTGAAGGTGGGGACATGGAAATGCCTACAGATTACTTAATACATTATGACAAATGTTGTAAAAGATTTAGGTCTGGAAATCAGAAAAGATACTACATTTTAATCTTGAAATTTTCTTCCAAAACCATTATTTCTATAGCCTTTAGAGCAGCGGTTCTCAACCTGTGGGTCGTGACCCCTTTGGGGGTCGAACAACCCTTTCACAGGGGTCGTCTAAGACCATCGGAAAACACATATATAATTACAGATTGTTTTTGTGATTAATCACTATGCTTTAATTATGTTCAATATGTAACAATGAAATTGGGGGTCACCACAACTTGAGGAACTGTATTACAGGGTTGTGGTATTAGGAAGGTTGAGAACCACTGCTTTAGAGCTTTTGGGAGTTTTCATTGAATATTGAGGGTTTTGTCTTTTTACCATGAAGTATGTTCTCTGAAAAGCCATGACAAATTTAATGCCGCTTGCCAAAAAGAACAAAGCTTGCTTTTGGGAAACTTAACTTGTTTCAGTATATTAAAAGGGAAGTTTTCCCCAGTCATAGTTTGTATTGTTATGAAGTTACTGTGTGAGACATTTGGAGTCCTATTTTAGTGGGTGATATTGGCTGTTTGAAGTTTTTTGTTTGTTTTTTTTTGGTTGTGTCCCCATCCCCATCTTATCTACTTTAGGAGTCACTTATTTCCTTGTGTATATCTAGGTTCACTGGTTGCGGACCCAGTTCCCATCTTTGGACATAGAGGTCGATGGTGGAGTAGGTCCTGACACTATCCATAAATGTGCAGAGGTGAGACACTGCCTCAACTGTTACCTAGACCATTTTCCTGCCAGATGTTATGTGCAGGTCATTGTCTTGTGGGCCAAAGAGATTTCCTTTACATTTCCTAAATTACCTTTCTATCTTGGAAATGTTTGTGTGTGGTGGTGGTGTTTTTTTGTTTTGTTTTGTTTTTTGTTAATCCTCACCTGAGGATATTTTTTCCATTGATTTTTAGAGATAGCGGGAGGGAGAGGGAGAGAAAGAGAGAAATATTTATGTGAGACAAACACATCAATTGGTTGCCTCCTGCTTGCACCCCAACCAGGGCTGGGGAACCTGCAGCCAAGGTACATGCCCTTGACTGGAATCAAACCCAGGACCCTTCTGTCCATAGGCCAGCGCTCTATCCATTGAGCCAGCTAGGGTGGAAAAGTATTTTTGTTCAAGTCTCCACACCCTGTACGCCAGCAACTTTGCAGAGTGCCCTCTCGCACGCTGGGACCTCTTGGAGGGATGTCAGAGAGCTGGTTTCGGCCTGATCCCCCCAGGCCAGGGACCCCCCTCATTCTGCAGATGCCCTTTGAGTTATATTGCATCCCAGGTGTGGCCGGCCAGGGAGGGACTGCAGGAGGTTGGCTCCAGGGCATGTCCGGCCCTTCTTGCCCCGCGGCCACCTTCTAATTAATTTCTTTTCAATGGTGCATGAATATGTACACCGGGGCACTAATAGGAAAATAAAGAGCAATAAGTGAATATTCTAAAATCACATAATCATTAAAGATTAAGTTTGGTTATCTCAGTAATGTTGAAGAAAGTTCCCTTTTGAAAAAGAATATACTGAATGCCAGACTTTAGAAGATCATTAAGTTCTAGGGCCTTGGAATTAGTCATTTGTCCAAATAGAGAAAGAAAACATACCTTCTTATAAAGGGAAAAAATCGTTACTCTGTAGAACTTAGGTATTTTTATTATCAGTTTGTCTCTTGTAAGAACTGACTAGGGCCATTTTTGTTGAAATTGTGGATCTGATCTCTGGATACCCCTAAACCTCTGTCTTGAGCTGGGATGAGTTCTGAGTAGTTAGCTGAGCTGAGTTAGGATCCTGAGCTTCATTAAGAGGATGCCAGCCTTTCCTATAGTACTGCAGGTGATTGAAGGGGCCTGTTCTTACTAAGCAACCTTGTCTAATCTGCACTTCTAGTTTTTTGTATAAATGCCACACTTTTCTGCTTAATACTTGTCAAAAGCTGGGCTGTGATAAGTATGGAAGAGGAGCTGCCCAAATGTTCAGTGAGCGTATATGCTTTGACTCCCTGTGGAATTCTTTTTGCTTAACTACTCCTTGCCATTATGCTATTCCTGTTTACATTAAAAGATGTAGCACGTGAAACTTTTTCTTTTTTTCATTTTTATGAGGAATGTTCTTAGACCTGTAGTAAGTACACTGTATCATAGAGTGACAGCATCTCATTGGGAAAATTTTCTTCAGCTTCAGTGGTTCCCCCTTTTGGCAATGAATCACGTCATGGATTGGGTTTCCCTCCTCAAGTCAAATCCTAGGAAGCACAGAGCTAAATTTTGATGGGTATTATTTCCTTTCCTTTATTTTTATATTTAAGAACACCTTGAGATTCTTTAAGCCACCTTAAAGCCATTCTGGCTACAGTGAAGCCTAAGTGAGACTTTTCATTCCTTCTAGCCTCAAAATGAGAAATTATTGAATGTTGCCGTATTTTATACATAGCTTCACATTTTAGCGACATTGCCCTTTCAGACTATCCACCAGTTCATCTACATAATTTAAAATTAAAAGGTAGTTTTTTTTAGTAGCTATGGAGATATTGGTATATATTGGAAAAACCTTAATAGAGTTGAGGATTAAAGATAATTATTAGCAAAGATGCAGTATAGCTTATTTAGAGTTTGTTACTTTAAAGTCAGTGACTTCTTAGACATGTTTAAAAACCATTTTACAGCCTTATTTGTTAAGCATTTTAACTTTTTTCTTCAATCTGTTCATCTCCAAGGGGCTTTTGTACAGTTTAAGTGCTGACTGACAGATGCAAAGGTAGAAACTCGAGTCGAGGAATTCTGTTTTAGGCTTTCCTGTGTCTGTCTTAGAAGCATAACTAAGTGTTTACTTCTTCCAGGCAGGAGCTAACATGATTGTGTCTGGCAGTGCCATTATGAGGAGTGAAGACCCCAGATCTGTGATCAACCTGTTAAGAAATGTTTGCTCAGAAGCTGCTCAGAAACGTTCTCTTGACCGATGAAAGCACACGGAGTCCAGTGTCCCTGCTCATGAAATGCTTTTACTGGAGGACAAGGATATTGACGACCAACTCATATCACAACAGTGCTGCTTTTCTGAGCAATTCATTCCAGTGACTAACATCTGTTGTGCAGAATGTCCCAAGAGGTTAGAAATTTAGTGAAGGGATTTAAAGATTAGTGGGGTGAAATGCCATTTTTACTGGGAGACTTGATTTTTATAAAGAGTAAAAATACGGTTGTATTAAGGTTATAAGTAGAAATGTGTCTTAATGCCTAAGGAAGGCACATTAGCTATTATGAAAAATGTTTTTCTTCACTTCTAAAAAGTTCTATTGTTTCTTGGCTGTTTTCAAAAAGCAAAGTAAGTTCTTATGTCTTTCCTGCTCCTTGTCATTTTTGGTTTATCTCTATGCGTTATGAGAATAGAAGTTGGGGAAAATCTATGGCTGGGATAGCATACTGTATTCTTCTTGCTTCTAAAGCATCTATTTTTTCACTTTGCACCTTATATTTGATATAAGAAAACCATGTCTGAAGCCCAGGAGTTTTGGGTCTGTTGTAAAATACATAGATTTTATCAGGTGTTCTGTTAGCTTTGCTGCAAGGGCAGATGATTCATTGATTTCCCCACCATCTCCCCTTAATCACACCGATGTGAGGTAATGTGCTAGTTCTGAGCAGAGAGGAAAGAAAAGCCTCTTTTTGGAAGATTGAATTTACTCTT
>NW_006383015.1:6084395-6093951 GCF_000327345.1 Myotis davidii | reverse complement strand
CTTTCCCTTTCCAAATTTGACCTTAGCAAATCAAATCAACATCTTTGAGCTTCTATTAACTGATTTCTACATTGATTTAGTTATAATAACTGTGCAGAGTTGTGTTGAGGATGAAAAAAGATACTCTTACAGATGTAAAGCTTCCACCATTGTTCCTAGAACTGGCATAGAATTGAGGATGCTCAGTACAAAGTAGCTATCATTATAAAGTTTATGTTTTGTAGGTAATAAAGTACTCTGCTAATCTCATTAAATCTTTGAATCACTCCTGTGAGTGGGTGACAGGTATCTTTGTCCCCGTTTTTTAAAACTGAAGACACTGAAGCTCAGCAGTAGGCTACAAGCACAGAAAGGACTCAGTAGGGCACAGGGTTTCTGGTCTGTGCTCTTTCTACAAATGGAGGCCTTGGGAGGTGGATTCAGCAAAGGAAGCTTCTTAACATTGTCTTCTTTCCAGTCTAACCTGACCCTGTAGCAGAACCAGATTGCTGAGGATATCCCAGAACTATGGATTTTGACCCTAAAGGATATGTATTTTATTAATCCAAGAAAGACCAGGTAGGCTAAGAGATGGCAAGGTACAGAATCATTCCATAAACTAAATATTTATAATTGTGTCCCAAATCATATTTTGACAACAAATGTCAGTCACCTAATACTGCAAATACTCTTGCTATGTAATACATATGGCAAGAAATAACAGGACCAGTGTCATTGAACTTCTTTAGACTACTGTGAATTTTAAGAAAAAAATAATTGAAAAATTAGAACATGTATGGAATAGAGTTCGCTTGGTTTTATTCTACATTACAAGGTAAAAATGTATTTCTCAACATGTATTTTGGCTTAGGAGGAAAGTTTTGTGCCATGTATAGGTGGCGTTTTATCAAATCAGACAACCCAAGGCATATAGAAATAACTTTAATTAAAAAACTTACATAGAAGATTATAATAATGAGACATGACAGAAAGATTTGAGTTTACGTGCCTGGACAACTTGGGTTTGTCTGGCTTTTGTTTCTTAAAAAAATAATAAATGTACAGTAAAACTACAATCAAAAATTTGTCAGTATTGAATTTTTTTCTTCTTAAAGGGGCTAGCATAATTTCTAGTCCCTAACAAAACAGTGTCAAATCCCCCAAGTCTGGGCCAGGATTGTCAGTTATATGGGTACTACAACTTGAATAACCTTTTTTACATGAGAAAAAAAACAATTCATATAAATTGTCCTCAACTTTTATATAGAAAAAAATGATGTAATATTTTCAAAAGGAATTTTCCTTAATGTACACTTCAGTATCCAGTATTGGTAATACTGAAGCATTATCCTTTGGATAGTTTTAATTCTCACTCTAGAATACAAGTAAGAATAGATGCTTATTTGAATAGAGTAATAAAGAATGACCAAATTAACTAGAAATACATTAATATTTTTATACTGACAGAACTTTCCTGTGTTGCTTATTTTGAGTTTTAAAGGAGGTAATAGTTTTAAAAACACCAATATTTAACTCTACTCTGCTTGTCCTATTCTGTTAGGGGTGCATAGAAAGTGACTTGTATTTAGTTCAACAGATATCACTGATTTCAAATAAAGTAATATTGTGTTACCTGGTATAGGAATTTCCATAAATAACTTCTATTACTTAAACATGTTTTTTTTTTTTAAATCCCTCTTCGTAGCCAAGACTTTCAGGTGTTCACTATCATTGGAAACCTGTGCTGCTTTATTTATACTGCAGCTTATTTCATGGGGTAATTCATACATGTATTTTGGAGTGGTATCTGCCAGTGCATATGTGTGTGTATATATTTATACTCTGTACACACATTTATATATTCCAGTACCATGTGTATAGAAAAAAGAAGACCTGTCATTTGCTGCACAGGTATGTGTGTTTCTATATATGTATGTGTGGGTGTGAAATCTTTTAAAAATTCAGTAATGTGATTTGACACCAAATTGCAGCAGTTAATTTTTTGGTGCTTATGATCTGTATCATAAACACAAATGACTAGCCACTTGTCTGTAAGTGAAAAGCTAGTTAGATACTCCTGTGGTCCAAGAAGGAGAGAGAGACATACCTTGCCTGTTGCATAGAGAGCATAAAAGATTACTATATGCAGTATATGCTCTTACTCTGGAATTGTGACTGGAGGGGCTTATTTTTTCTCCCGTTTTCCATTCAGTTCCATCATTTTTTTAACCTGTTCCTTGTCACCTATTTTTTTTTAACATGAGTAAGTCCTACAGCATAGGTTTTGTATTCTTCCATTCCGTCTGCCTGCCTTTTGGGATTTTGGCCGTTCTCTGGTGCGCTGGTACAGAAGACTTCACCACTGAAAGCGAGGCTTGAACTTTCAATCTGATCATTTTTTTTATCTTGGCATAATAAGGCTTCTGTGTCTTCATCCTTCAGCGGAAAAGCCCGTCGTTCCCACCACAAAGACTGAAAGAGAAAACATGCTCAGTTAAGTTTCAACTGTTTAAATTAATATATTAAGTGATCTGTAAATGTTAATTTTGTAATAACTATTGTGGTGTTCTTTAGCACATAAATGTACAAATTTTCATTTGAATTTAAGTAACAACTCAAAATGGAACATACTGCGAATTGTTAGGGACCTTGGGGAATTGTTCCCTTTGCCTCTTCCTTGAAGAGGAAACGCTGCCTTGGGGCACTGGTCTTCATGTTCAGCCTAGGGCGCTTTGGGAAAGCCCCTTTGATCTCCTTCTATACTTCACTATCTGCATTGGCATCCCATAATTACAGACAACTTGCCTGTTAATTTCTATAGACTCCATTCTAGATATGGTTCTTCTTTTCCAACACCTACGTATGAATAAAGGTGGGAGAACTTTATGCAGTGTTAGAAAACAGTCTCCTTGAGGTTAGACCTCGATCTGTGGGGATGGGGAGACAAAAGAGAAATAGTGGCTAATGTTCACTCTGTGCTAAGTGCGTTCTCTTTACTCAGATTTGTTTTGTAATGAAAGTTTGATATAATCCCATTTTCCTAACAGATTAATGAGTAGGTGGGATTAGGTATTGATAATCTATATAATAAAAGGCTAATATGCAAATCGACCAAACAGTGGAACAACTGGTCGCAATGACATACACTGACCACCAGGGGGCAGATGCTCAATGCAGGAGCTGCCCCCTGGTGGTCAGTGTGCTCCAACAGGGGGAGTGCCACTCAGCCAGAAGCTAGGCTCACGGCTGGTGAGCACAGTGGCAGGAGCCTCTCCCACATCCGGGTTCCTGGAGCGGGCCTAAGCCATCAGTCGGACATCCCCTGAGAACTGGAAGCAAGAGGGCGCAGGACACCCTCCCCCAACCCCCACCCCCAGTGCATGAATTTTATACATGGGGCCTCTAGTGTTCCATAAAAAAGATAAGTTTATAGTAACGGAACTAGATTGTTGGAGTACAGATCCTCTTATTTGTAGCCAGCATTCTATACCGGATTATCATACTGAATTTGTTATGGAATGAATGCTTAATTTGCAACCAGCAGTTTTTACAAACAGGTTTTAAAAAGGATAAAAGGCAACTGAAAGGTTCCATTTACCTTGGTTTCCTGGCTTTCATTTACTGAAGGTGAGCCATGTGCACTCAGTTCCTGACTCTGCGGACTTTCGGCAGCATCTTGCTGATCACTACTAAAGTCATTAGGGTATTCTTTCAAAAGTAAGTCCTGTCCTTCAACATTTTTACTGTAAGCCCTAGCAAGAAAATTAAGCATATATTTAATTATTTTTGAATAAACATGAACAACCCAAGGTGTTACTAAGTCAATTTAACTAGGTAGCTGTTCTTTTAAATATTTCTGCCCCCAAAGTGAAATAAATCCTAATATTTTTAGGACTTATTCCCCCTTCCCTCAAAGTCATGTTCAAAGTATTTTAGGCTATTTACTCTTAGACTAGACAGGATTTTATTTTTTTTAGACTTTTTTAAGAAAACATTCTTTTGAAGTGGTTGTATTAAAATAGAATACCCAATTCTAATACCTAGTATTACATACATTAAAATAACCTCCTTTATCTGGGAAGAATTATCACATTATTTGCTCAGTTAAATCTATCCCTGAGGCTGTGAGCATTAGACTGGAGTAAAATACAGAAACTCATTTTATCACTATGTATGAGCCCAAATATATTTTGAGTGTAAGCTCAGTATATGCAGTGTTTCCCTTCTAGTGCACAAATAGCTAAGGGTATATGGTATCTTTTCTTTTTGGTGACCCTTCCTCATTATTCATACAGAATTTTTGTGGATTCCACATGGATGCTATGGTTTTGGGTTTTAAATGTATAACATCTACCTGCTGTTTCTTCTGTGCCACTTGCTTTGTTCCCATAGTGACCATCTGGCTTGCTCTCTCGCTTCATATTTTTTGTGTCTTAGGGAGAAGATTTCATCAGAAAGATCTTCTATCTGGAATTAGAAATAAAAAGTTTGGCTTTTATCAGAAACATTTTGAAATATACGACCGGGTCTCAATTCCTCATGAGTCAGGAGAACAATAGAAAGTAAACTTTAAAATAAATGTGATCTAAGTCAAGAGAACAAATGTTAGGAGATGAGCTTCAAATTCCTATAAAAAGAGAGTTAAAAACATTTTTAAACTTTTTTTACTATTGGGTCACATTTGAACACTTACGTAGATTACAAATAGGTTCATAGGGCTTTCGTTTTACATAAAATATTCTCAATGCTCTATTTATTTAAAAGTTTGTACTGACTGCACAATATGGAGTACACTGTTCTAGAAACATGTTACTATCACAGAAAAGTAAAACTGATTGAGGTAAATGAGAATTAATTTAATGACTTACCTGGAGTTTTAAGACTGGTTATAAAGAGTATGAGTGTCCTGGCTAGGGTCATACTGAACTAGGGAAGAGTTCATGAAAGGTGAGAAGGGCATTAAAAAGTAAATTTTGGTAGTTGAAAAACACGATCACAAACATTGTTACAGAAACAGTGTCTTTTACATAATGTACTGTTTCTGTATCACTTTCTAATTTTCTTTGGTTAAATATTATGTTTTGTAATGTTTTACCCATATAGATCCATAATCCCTTTCCTGCAATTCAAAAAAAATCTGAAAAGCAACAAAACATGGCCAAGTTTTCATAATTCATTTGGTGACACAGACTGATCTCATGGTGTGAAGCTATTTTACTTCCTTATAAATACTTCATTATAGGAACATTAATATTTGATTGTGAGAACTGTCCTAGACTGCTTGCATGTATTATATGATGTATGCACTACATTATTTTTCTAAAGTCCAAAATTTTCCAAATTCCAACGAATTTGTTCCAAGACTTTGAATATGGTAGGCCTGAATATTAAGATTAAATCTCCTTGTGCAGGAAAATATGACTCAATACAGGAAATGAATGTAGAGATTCACATAAATTCAATATTTTAACTCATGGAGGCAAATGGTATATTTTCTATTTGTATATGAACATTTTGTAATCAAAATATCCTTTTTTTTAGAATGATGATTATTTTTATTTTTTTAAATATATTTTATTGATTTTTTACAGAGAGGAAGGGAGAGGGATAGAGTTAGAAACATTGATGAGAGAGAGACATCGATCAGCTGCCTCTTGCACACTCCCTACTGGGGATATGCGCACAACCAAAGTACATGCTCTTGACCAGAATCGAACCTGGGACTCAAGTCCGCAGGCCGACGCTCTATCCACTCAACCGAACCGGTTAGGGCTATAATCAAAATATCCTTAATGAAGAACTTAGTTTTCATAAACAGAAAGAAAAAAATGAGCCTCAAATTAAACAGACTTCATAATATATAATGTGTAGTTATTCTATCAGTGAAAGGAAACTTACCTCTTCATCTACATTATATTCATCCAAAGGCTGAAGAACCACCATCCTCCAGCTGTAGAAGATACAAATCAATATCAAACAGCTCTATGTCAGTAGTTATCAATAAACTGGCTCAGGGGAAACACACACACACACACACACAAACACCACCACCCTGATCTGTGGGTATTTGCCAGTTCTTTGTGTGAAGAATTCCATCCTGGCCTCTTTTGAGTTTAATAACTGCATCACAAAATTCCTCAATATTAAACAACCAGCTCAACCATCAGTTCTAGCTTATCACATAAATTGAAAATCGTTGCTATAGAACAACATAACCACAAATAATAAACATCGCGTATGTAGAATATATCAAAATTCTATGTAGGAATTCTCATCATACCTCAAAATAATTAAGAGAATCATAAATGAGCTGGAATAGAGAAAAGTAGGAATTATGGGAGTTGTCACCAGCTCATGCCCCTGTTTCTATCTCCTTCTGGTGCCAGATTCATATTAAGAAACTGCTTTCATCATTGCTAAAAAAATAAAAATGGTCTCACGTGGCTGTCAGTGGGAAGCAGGTCTATGTATTGCATTCAAGGACCTCCACAATCTGGTTCTAAGTTCTTTTCTAACATTAATTCCCTTTATGTCCTACACAAAGCCTCAGTCTTCTGGCTGAGCCTTGCACAGGTGTCCGTATGTGAGTAGGTCCACCTCCTCCATGATGTCTTCCCAGCCATCTTTCTGTTTAATAGGTTTATTGCTGACTTGGCACTACATCAACATCTTAGTTTTATTGTCACAGGTGTTACTGTCTTACAGTGTGAATACCCCATGCAAAGGTACTTGCTTCTTTGAACTCATTTTGCAACCCTGTGTAAACCTCCATTTTAAAGAGCAATTATTAATTAAAGTATAATTATTTACATCCCTAAAGTACTGTTTAGAGCCATATACATCATAGATAATTAAGTACTGAATGGGGGAAAAAAAGAGTTTCACAGTAAATAAGTCTTAGGAATTCCCAATTCTTAATAGAAACTGAGAAGTAAACTTGTGATGCCACATGGCACTTTTTTTCAGCATAAGTAATGTAAAATTTTCTCCACTTTCCCTCTATGGTTATACAAGTGGGAGGAAGGGGGAAAGCAGCATCTTCCTTTTATTAAAATGTTAACTTCACTCTGAAAATTTAAGTTTATTCAAGAAAAGGAAGAAAATAAAAGGAAGTAAGTATTACATACCTTGGAGTTAGTATTTCCTTATACTGGAGTTTCTCTAACTTAGCTGGGGCCACTAATGACATGGGAATCACAATATTATCTATGTCATAAGAACTCTCACTTCTCAGTCTCCGTCGTGCAGTATTCTGCAGCAAAATAGGATTACAGTAGTTTTACAGCAGTATATACCTGTATATTAAGTTTTGTAAATACATCATTAAAAATATGACTATAAAATGTTGAAAAGGCAAGAAAGTATACTTGTCTTCTATAACCCAGACAATCTTTCTATTTTTTGGCGGGTATGCAGTATACATTTGTGTGTGCACACATCACAAACCTATGTTTATGACCATAACAATTAGAAATGCCCTAAAATGCAGAACTCTTATCATGAAAGATTACCATAAAGCACCTTAAATGGTCACTTTATAAACTTTTAGAGGGAGGGAGAGATAGAAACATCAATAATGAGAGAGAATCATCAATTGTGATTGGCTGCTTCCTGCACTCCCTCCACTGGGGATTGTGCCCTGAAAGCCCAGCATGTGCCCTGACCAGAAATCTAACCATGATCTCCTGGTTCATAGTTAAGTGCTCAACCACTGAGCGACACAGGCCAGGCAACAAACTCACTTTTTATTGTGAAAGACCGGAATATGAAATATTTCTATGAAATACTTGGTGAGTCATTTAGTAAAGGTCATTATTACAATCTTCATTTATGTATTCCTTGTCCCCAAGTTTAGCACTCTTTTTCTAAACCCATCCCTCTTTTTGATTAAAATTTTTTTTTTATTGATTTTAGAGAGAAATATCCATTGGTTGCCTCCTACACACCCTTTACTGGGGATTAAGCCCGCAACCCACGCATGCGTCCTAACTGGCCATCGCTGGGTGTGTGGGCTGAACCAACTGAGCCACACCAGCCAGGACCCTAAACCCACCTTTTGACTTGCACTCTCTGATCAGATAAACAGCAAAGGAATATACGTGTTGGATTCTTACTAGTAAGATTATATTGATCTTCATGTTAAGAAGCAGAGATGCTTATGATAAAGTTTGTTTCTAACAAAAGCCATAACCAAGGATTAATGAACAATTGGTTCCCAACTAAAACAGTTTATCATATTTATTGTTTCCTGATAATACAGTTCTAAATATGCTTATATGCGCTAGTAAATAAGGCCATTAATAAATATTTTTCTTCAAATCAGCCAGTTTTAAAATTCTATAAAGCAGTTACAGAGCTCAGTGTACAAAACACGTACATGTGTTGAGTTTTGGGTTCTTGATATAACGTTGACATTAGCAACAGCAGTAAAATTGCTGTGGGATCCTGGTTCTGCGCGTTGAAAAGCAAATTCTTCAAATTGAGTTCTTTCTCCTGCCATGGGAAAAAATCATTGAGAATGTCAAACATTAACGTGACTTATATTCCTAGTCAGGTAACATGTAATTTCTTTTCTGTTTACTGGTTTTCTTTTTATTATTTTTTAAAATCCTATAGAAAACAAAAAAAGAATGGAAAAAAATTTACCCACAATTCTAGTATTTCCATTTTCTGCCACAGTCCTGATTATTTTCATTTGCTGGGGTAATGACAGTTTTATACATTTTTCTACTTTTTCGAAGATTTCCTTAGCTTGATCTTCTGACCATTAATTTTTGAAAAGTGTTCTATGTTCAATGTACTAATTTGTAAAAGTTCTTTTTCTCTTTTTTTTTTATAGCATCCAGTTTTTATTTTATGAAATTTTTCTTAGGATAAATTTACTTCTTTTTTTTGGTATTTTCTGTGTCTCACAACCCTGTTTCCCATTTGTTTTGGTTCCCTATTTGTGAGTGTGTGTGTGTGTGTGTATATATATATAATTTATTCACATACATACTGCCTTTGTTTTACTTTAGCATGGATCTCAAAAAATATTTTCCTATGTAATGTAAAATCTGATACTCAGTCCATATTTACATTTTTTCCACTTGTTAAGAAATGTCCTTTATGTAGTTTCTTCAAATCATCCACATTGAAATTAGTACTAAAGACTCAAGACCAGGTGTCCTGCACTTTAACAGAGTTATCTACTTCTTAGTAATATTACATTATACTTCTTATATCCCCGTGTTTCCATCAATCCAAGTGAAACATTTTATATCTGGTAATTTGTATTTTATAATTTATCTTATTACGAGATGCAAGTTTTCCTGTGTTTAAGTACACATGTCTGAACATTCCTCTAAGGCTACGTTATTTGGTCATCTTAACACCTTTCGTACCGCTCACGAGTTTTCTCGTTTTTTCACGCGCCATCTGTTATGGACCTTAGATGTCAACACACTGTCTTGTCCACATCGAATGAAGCGATCTCATTGGTGGAAACCATGCAGGTCAATCTACGAAAATCTATATAATTGCACGAACCCATAAAACATTGCAGTTACACTGTATTTTGGTCATTCGAATAGTCTTT
>NW_006383015.1:6081637-6084049 GCF_000327345.1 Myotis davidii | reverse complement strand
TAGAGATTTCTATGCAGTACGAAATGTGTTAAGATCAAGGAACTAAAAAACATGATGAAATCTCTGGTCAAGGGTGAGTTTAATTTTGTGCTACACTAGATCAGGTAGTGATTGTCATGTAGTGACTTGGCCCATTTTGGTGGGATTTCTAGAGACAGTGAAGAATGTGCTAAATCCTTCATGTTTAATTAAAATTCAGTACATCTTGGGTATAATTTGTTTCTAATTTATTGGTCATACTGACATTACATCTGGGGAATACGAATGTATATACAGGTGAGGCAAAAGGCTTACAATTCTTCATATGGAAAATAATTCAAGGATAAACTTTCACATACAACTGTAAACCTACTTTTGCCTCACCCTGTGGTAGAATAGCCACTGGAACAGTGAACAAAACCTAAAAGTATATAATTTGCTAGTATATATCTTTGCAGTTAACTTTTACTTTTTATCATTAATTTGAATTTGCTGTGAGCACTATCTTACCTAAAATCCCCAACATAACCTCACTTTGTATTTATTAGAAGGATCCTACTTTTATGATATCCTATGGTCATCTTGGAATTAATTGTAAGTTACTAGAGGGAATTAAACTAGTTGGTTAAGTTACCTTAAATGAATCTCATCTAATTTCTCAAAATTCTAAGGAAGCTTCATTGAATTGACACCACAGTAGATACCAGAAATGGTGATAAATTTCTATGTCAGCCTTTTACTGGCATAATTTTAATCCAGAACATAACTGAGACTAAGTCATGTCCAGAATGATAGTTAATAGATAGCTCTAGACAGGGAAGGAAAGAAATCCTTACTTGCTATAAAGTGGATGGATGCACAGTCCACAATTTTTAGTTGATACATCAATGTGCTGTTTAACGTTCATAGGACCATGGATGTTTTATATAATTCATGGCTACTGGATTATAAACTCCCATGAAGCAGGGGGTTTTTGGAGGTCAGAATTTATTTCCAGTTTTTAGTACTAACCTCATTTTAACCTACCTAATGCTGTTTCACTCAAGTGTCTTTTCTTTCTCCCCTGTAACAGCTGTGCAGAAGATTCTGATCTTATTTGAGGCTTGCATGTAGGAGAATATCCATTTCTCCATTGACTCAGAGAAGAATTATATACTAAAACAAACAGAAAGAAAATGTGCAATTTTAGTTCCTTAACACAATGAACATGGTAGTGTTTCTACTTATGACATTGCAGAATATTAATATACTGTTTAAATTTGCATATAATACTTAGATACCAAGTTATAATACTCATAAACTGAAAATACTAAATAAGATTCCAAAACAACATCTTCAGGAATTATCCAATTTCTTATAGTTGCTCCATTATTTGAAGGGGATAAAAAAAAGTGATCTGTTAACAAGTCTTCTAAAGTGCAAAATGTTATAGAGAAGATTGGTTCAATCTATAAATATTGGTTAACTATAAACTCTATTTTTAAGTTTCTGCTTACCCTTAAATCTGGAAATAATTCAGGACTAAGTAAGATTTTATAGAATCACAATAGCCTGGCACCTCTTAAGAACATGAACAGATTTCATCAGCCTTACAGTGCCTACCATCATTCTTTTCACTTTTTTAAAAGTGATGGCATTTTCTAAATCTTGAAGTCAATATTCTGTGCCTCAGCTGCCTTATCTGTCAAATCAGGATACTACGCATTAGAGGAGTATCTGACATGATACGTGTTGAGTAAATGTTAATTTCTTCGAGATTATTGTCTGAACACCATATTTTCAGTATTAGATTGATCAAATTGGTTGCTTTTCTTGAAGGATTTGGAAATGTGTAAGTAAATGGAAAAAGGAGTATGTGGGCTAAAGTACCAAATTCTCATCAACATTGAAGAAAAGCATGGCCTATCAACAATGGATTCTTGACTTCAAGATGTCAAAGCACTCTAAAAATGCAGTCAATCATCTCAGAGATGCAAATTGAAACAATCAACCTACACCTGTCAGAATGGCTATCAACAAATGACAAGTGCTGGCAAGGATGTGGAGAAAAGAGAACCCTAGTACATTGCTGGTGGGCAAAACAGTACGGAGTTTCCTCAAAAAATTATGGAACACCAATCAGAAAGAATATATGCATCCCTATGTTCATAGCACAATTTACAATAGCTAAGACTTGGAAACAGCCCACGTGCCCATCAGCAGGTGAGTGGATAAAGAAAAAAAGAAAAATTGGTAATGCTTATTACACAATGGAATCCTATGCAGGGGTAAAGTTACATTTAACATTTGCAACAGCATGGATGGACCTGGAGAGTATTATGGTAAGAGAAATCTCACGTGGAATCTAATGAACAAAATAAACTGATGAACAAAATAGATCCAGAGACATAGACCCATGAACAGACAAATGAATTTAACAGGAAAGACGGGAAA
>NW_006383015.1:6073915-6081038 GCF_000327345.1 Myotis davidii | reverse complement strand
AGACTTGGAAACAGCCCACGTGCCCGTCAGTAGATGAGTGGATAAAGAAAAAAAGAAAAATTGGTAATGCTTATTACACAATGGAATCCTATGCAGGGGTAAAGTTACATTTAACATTTGCAACAGCATGGATGGACCTGGAGAGTATTATGGTAAGAGAAATCTCACGTGGAATCTAATGAACAAAATAAACTGATGAACAAAATAGATCCAGAGACATAGAACCATGAACAGACAAATGAATTTCGTAGGAAAGATGGGAGTGAAGGAGGAGATATTAACTGGGGAACTTTTCCTATATGCATACAAAGGCTTGGGAGGAGTGGGTATAGAGAGGAGGGAATCAATGGGGGGGAGGGGGGCAGACACCTGTAATACTCAAGAATTTTTTTAAAAATGAAAATGAAGTTTTTATAGATATGCACATATACATACTAGCAAGCAAAAGGGAATGTGTCAGTGTGCAGAACTGGTGAGAAATCTCTGAGGGACTAATACATGAAATTTTACTGAAGAGCAAACTTCTTACAAAAGCACGTGCAAAGTATTGCTACAAAAATGTGATCAACATCAAAGGTGTTCTACACCTATAGGAAAGGGAAACAGCAGGACAATTATCTGGAGCAATTAATATGATCTCAGCATCTCAGCAAGGCTGATGAGAGATTATCTTACTAGATAAAATCTGAGAGCCTGGAGCAGAGAAATGGATAGATAAGGCAATGTCTATGTTCCCCACTTTAAAACTGCCCATCTTTGCCTCTGAAAAATTGTATAGAGCACTAATTTCTACCCTTCCCACAAAAAGCACTGCTTAAATAGGCAGAACAGTCTTAATGGTGATAGCCAATTTAAGAATGAGGACACAAGACCAACAGTCTGAATACCAACACAATAAAAGAGGCACAAACAACAAATGGAAGGACTATTTCGAATAGCTTACAGAGTGTAGATTAACAAGTCTTCAAAATTCTAACATTATCGAAAGGAACAGGTAGAAAGCCTCTAGAGAGACCTTAGAAATGGAAAATAAAACTTTCAAATTTAAAAAAAAAATCACTAATTGGGCTGAAGAACAGAATGGACACAGCTGAAAATCAAAGTCAATAGGTTGGAAGAGGAATTCCACAACTCAAAGGAATATGGTGATGGAAAATAAGACAAACCAAGATGGGATAACAGGACAGAAAGAATGAATGGGGAGCTATATTTGAAGACATGGTAACCAAAAAATTATCCACAATTATATTAACCCTGGATTGCAAGAAATTGAGTGTCAAATCAAATGGGAAAAACACACACCCATAAATCATATAGCACATCACAGTGAAGATACCCTAAAAGTTACCAGAAAAGAAATAAGATTTCTGCAAAGAAAGGATCAGATGGACATAAAGCAAAACTAGATGCACAAAAACTGACTTTAAAGAGTTCAGGGGAAATGTTAAAATTCCTAGATGACCTCCAGTATCCCCCTTTTTTAAAAAAAATGGGGCAGGATAGATACTTATTATGGGAGAAACCAGGTACCAACAGGCAGCAGGACAGGGGGCACTGTGATAAGTGTGGGAGGCAGAGCCTGGGAGTAAGGAGCCATCTTCTGGATCTAGGCCACAGGAAACCATAGAAAACAAATATCCACCACAAGTAGAACACATTTGCTTAATAAGGAGTGAAGGGATTACAAAAGTCAAACAACTTTGACCAGCTGGAAAGTTAAACTTCTGAACAATAAAAACAATGGAAACACCAGACTAGCCAGTGTCTGTCCACCACCACAGGCCCGAGACCTACCACCTGTGTGTGAGCCACCAGGTATGTGGGCACACATGCACTTTCAAGGGGGATATATGGGGGACGCCAATATACCGAGTGCTTAAGCTCACCAGGAAACATACACCAAGATGTGTGGGCATTAAAAACGGAGCCAGGATGTCATATAGGTAAGGTTGCCTCCAAGATTTCTTACACCCAAAAAAAGAAGGCAGAGGAAGATGTTAAATAGAAAATTAAAATGTTAGGCATAGTTCTAAACTCATTTCTAAAAAGGTTTAAGTACAATTGTGAGAGTTAGGTTTTAAAATGCATATGTACCTGGCATGTCTAGGAATTCCAATAGTGCCAACTCTTGTTTTAATACAAATATTTTTGGAGTATTTTAAAACAAATTCCAGACAATTCATCTCTTTTTTTCTAAAAGCAGTTCACCCTCCTTGTTTTCTAAAAGCACATCAAACATTTTGAAGAAAACTTATCTTCATCAACATACTTTTTATTGAATTTTATTTAAGTTTTCTTTACATTTACCATTTTAGCATCTTGTAAGGTTGCAATGAACTCTTGAAACAGTAGGCAATACATGACAATTCAGAGCCTAACTCTACATCTGTTCTATTTATAATAACCATCCCAACCTTTGGGTTCTTGCTCTCCCAAATCCTCTCCTACTAGATTCCATCCTAAAACACAACTTGACCCAGTATCTCCTATATCCTGCCTTCCCTTTTCATTTATTCAGTCAATAATTTCATAGAGATCCAATTACATGCCAGACAGTGTGTTATGCTCTGAGAACACAATGGTGAGCAAAAACCAGCATGGTCCCTGCCCATGATGTAGTTTATAGGCATTATCTCCAAAACTGCAACTGGAAGATGGTATTATTGAGAGAAGAGTAAAGAGAACTCTAGGAAAGGCTTCCTGAGATAAAGTGATAGATTTAAAATATGAACACAAATAGCTGATGGCAAGGGGAAGAAAGAATGGTATGTGTGAAGGCAAAAAGGAGTAGGACAATTTGGCAAGAACAATAGCAGTAGTGTAGAGTAAGGAAGCATGATGAAAATGAACTAAGAACAAGGAGCCAGTCTATGTAGGTAGGGCTTCTCTATTAAGAATATTCCATCAAATATTTGAAGGGAATGGAGTTGGAGAGAGAGCAGGTGAGATATTAGGTTTGCATTCTGAAAAGATCACAGTACAGAAATTGGAAGGAAATAAAAAATCAAATAGGCTATTTTCAGTGGTATAGATGAGTTATTAAGTTGGACTGCGAGAGTGGTAGAGATGAAGATAGAGTAGCAGATTTGAAACAGATCCGTAAGATTGCACTGAAAATGGGTTTAGATGTGAGAATGTGGTGGGTAGGAAGGCTGAGCCCTAGGTTTCTGGCTTGTGTGGTTGTGCCACTGTTCCTCTCATCTGTCCACTCAGAAAGTAACAGACTTTAATTTGACATAATTTCAGATTCACAGAAAACTTGGCAATAGTACAAAGAAGTCCAATATACCCATTACTGAGATTCCCCAAAATGTTAACATTTATTATCACATTTGCTTTATCTTCCTGAACTCCAATGAAATTAAGTTACTGACAGGATGTCCCTATATGTCCAAATGTATTTTCCAAAAACAGGCATTCTCTTAACATATTCACACTGATCAAAATCAAGAAGTTAATATTGTTAGTTAACTATAAACCATATTCAGATTTCACCAATTATTCCTATGATGTTCTTATAGAAAATTCTGATCACTCTGCATTTAGTTCAGGTCTCAAATTTTTTTGGATCTGAAACCGTTCCATATTCTTATCTTTCATGACTGAATATTCTGATGTATATAGGCACTTAAATGGGATTTTTCTGTTATTTTCTCACAAATGGCCACTAATCTATTCACTCTTCAACCCACTACAATTTGTCTTTTCCCTACTTCCTTGTTACTTGAAGTAAGCAGTGCTGTCACAGTTGCCAACTATTGTAGACAGCCCAGGATAAATCCAAATTCTGGCAAAAACATAAACATCTCTCTACTTACCTTCACACAATTCACCCTACACAAATGCATGAACACATCACACTCTTACATGGCTCCATGACAAGTCACATGTTTGTTTCCATTTTAAAATTTTGTTACTCAATATAGGCTAAAAGCATTTGAATCACCTGGGACCTTGTTAGAAATACAGAATCTCAGACCCCATTCTAGACTTACTGAAACAGAATCTACATTCTATCAATATCCCCAAGTAATCTTCACATTAAAGTTTGAGAAGCAATGATTTGAGCACTTTCCTTCCTCTAAGTTCCAGTTAAGTAAAGCATCACTATCTTACCGCCGTTCCTCTGGCCTTTTTCCCATCACCCTTAACCTTTCTTCCTCTAGGCAGAGTTATATACTCCTTTTTGGAATATTTTTAGATGTGCCTATCATCTCAATTATTTGTGTCTGCTTTCCCCTATCACATTATAATTTGATTTCCTGATTCACCTTTGATTCTTCAACACTTAACAGTCTACCTGGCACAGAGTAGGTACTCAATAAATGAATTCTAGTTTTACTTAATTCTCTAGAAATCACTAACAGTAAAAGAAAAATTTATGACTAGCTACTTAAGACACTTAAATACAGTGGGGCCTTGACTTACGAGTTTAATTCGTTCCGAGACCGAGCTCGTTAAGGAGCTCGTTAACTCAAATTACTCTATCAACTCAAGAGACAGCTGGTATCTCAAAAAACTCGTTAGTCGGGACACTCGTAAATCAAGGCCCCACTGTAGGATAAAACCCAATTACTGCTTAACTATTTGGGTTGGGAGTGGTAGTTATTTTTCAAATCTGTGTTTGATTTAGAAGGAAGATAAGTGAGGAAAGCAAGAGAAGTTCCTATCTGCCCATGTGTGGTTTACCATGGCCTACTGTGTGACAGCACAATGTTAGGACACTTAAATACAGTGGGGCCTTGACTTACGAGTTTAATTCGTTCCGAGACCGAGCTCGTTAAGGAGCTCGTTAACTCAAATTACTCTATCAACTCAAGAGACAGCTGGTATCTCAAAAAACTCGTTAGTCGGGACACTCGTAAATCAAGGCCCCACTGTAGGATAAAACCCAATTACTGCTTAACTATTTGGGTTGGGAGTGGTAGGGGAGGAGAGATTGGAATACAAAGATTCCTTCACTGATTTTCCTAATACAGCATTCAACTCAAATGTCCTATTCTTAGCTCTTAATTTCCAATTATTAACATATCATTACATTATTGAGACGTTAATTCTGTGCCTAACACATTTACACTGCCCAACTTTGTAAAAGTTAGGTAAAAGATCAACATTAGAATAAATCATCTCATCTCACCTAATAGCATATAATTTTATTTTTGTATATTTCCTTTCAATCATTTCATATTTCAAATGTAATAATTTTTATTTGGATAGATGTGTAATTACATTTTTTATCTGATAACTCACTCTTCATTGTTATTTTTCCAGATGGTAGCCTAAACATTCCTCTGATTAGAGACAATATAATTTAATTATTCTCTGGCTGTTAGAGCTTGTTGTCATGATGTTATTTCTATTATGGACATTCTTAAAATAATTATTTCATGCATGCATTTTTTCCTATTTTTAAAAAAGTTTAGTCTTAGGGTTAATTCTAAGGAATAGAATTATGTCATGAAAAACAAAAAACAAACAGAACATAACCTGTATTTCCCATTTTTTTTTATTCTTTTGTTCCTAAGCATACACCATTGTTCCTTGTCCCTAGTGCTTTTATTTTTTTCTTTAACCTTTACTGTAGAAAATTTTCCAAAGAAAAGGAAAATAGGATAATGAACTATCATTCAGCATCAACAATTATAAATTAGTAACTGATCTTGTTTCAACTCTCCCCACCATTTTTTGCTAAGAGTATTTTAAAGTAAATCCCTGACATATCATGTACACATATGTCAACTTGAATATCTCACAAAGTGTGTGTATTTATGTAATAACATGCATTATTACATATGACAAAATTAACAATTCATTAATAGCCAACATCCAGTCCATGTTCAAATTTCTGTGTCTCAAGAATTGTGCTTGTGTTGGGTGTGTGTGTGTGGATATACAGCTGAGTTCAAATCAGGATCCGAAAAGGCCCACATGCTGCATTTGTATGATAAAAAGTAACATTTTTACATGGTTATAACTGTACCATACTTAGAAGTAAAACATTTTTGTCCTTTTACATCACTTAACATTCTTTGATAAATGTTTCCATCCTTATATAAAGAAGATATTTTTGAAAGCTGTATATTCCACTATGTTAACCATATCCCTATTATGCTCCAATAGGTTGTGTCAATTCTTAATAATACCTCAAATATATGAGTCCTATTTTACCTACATTCTTACAATAATTGATGTTTATACTGTTTAAATTTATTAATGTAACCAGACAAAGTAGTCTGACACATAAGCAGTCACTGAATACACCTAATGTTTCTAACTCATAAGACAGTTTTTAACATTTAAGTCTTTAATTCACTTGGAATGTATTTTAATGTTTATCCATCTTAAATTTGTTTTAATATGCTGTGTAAGGCAGAGATCTCATTTTATCTTTTCCCGAAAGTCATTATTTAATGCAACTAATTATAGAAGAAACTGAGTTGCTTAAAGCATGCGCTCTGAGCCAGACTGCTTGGATTTGAATCCTGGCTCTACCACTACTCACCTGTGATCTGGGTAAAGTTAGACATGGAGAAAAATAATGCTTGCTTTACAGGGTGGTACAGATTAAAGCAAATATAAAGCCCTCCAACCAGTACTAACATATAAAAAATCCCTCCTAAGAATTGCTTATTGTTATTATTTATTGACTAAGCCATCCTTTTCACACTGATAGGAAATACCATCATATTGTATAATAAACCTTTGGTCTGTCTCTAGGCCTTTTATATAATTTCCTTGTTGGTTTCCATTAGCACCACATATTTTAATTATTATAGATTTACTAAAGGCCCGGTGTACAAAAATTTGTGCACTCGGGGGGGGGGGGGTTCCCCAGCCCGGCCTGTGCCCTCTTGCAGTCTGGGACCCCTCGGGGGATGACCACCTGCTGGCTTAGGCCTGCTTCCCCGGGGATTGGGCCTAAGCTGGCAATCAGACATCCCTCTAGCAGCCCAGCAGCCCTTGAGGGATGTCCACTTGCCAGCAGGGAGAAGACGTAAGCCACAGTCGGACATCCTTTGCTGCTGAGGAGGCAGGAGAGGCTCCCACCACCACCGCTGTACTGGCAGCCATCAGCCTGGCTTGTGGCTGAGAAGAGGTTCCCCATGTGGGAGCACGCTGACCA
>NW_006383015.1:6063266-6073423 GCF_000327345.1 Myotis davidii | reverse complement strand
AAACAGTGTTGCTTAGAGTGCAAGCTCAGAAGCTGGCAGCGGTAGGCGAGGAACGTTGGCTTCCTCTATCACTGGAGCAAGCAAGCCTCCTGTTCGCTTCAGCTGCGTGGCTGCCAGCCGCCATCTTTGTTGGCAGTTAATTTGCATATCTCATTGATTAGCCAATGGGAAGCGTAGTGGAGGCACGGTTAATTACCCTTTTTGTCTTTTATTAGATAGGATAATACATTCTGTTATCTAACACCTCCTTATTAATCTTTTAAAATTTTTACTGGCTATTCAATATTTTCTCTCTGAATAAACTTCAGAAAAACTTTCAAAAGAAGAATACCTCTGTAATTCTGTTTAGAACTACATATAAATTGATTTGGGGGAAAATGGCATCTTAAGTTAAAACTGTCTTGACAGGAATGGGGTATTTCTTTTCATAATAAGCATGTACTCATGTTCCTCAGTAAACTCTTGATGGTTTCCTCAGGAGGTCCTTGTTAAGTTTAATCCTAGAAGTGTTATATTTTGATTGTCAGTGTGTCTAGGATAAAATTCCTACATAGCCTGACTCATTATTACTGGTATTTGTAAAAGCTACCAGGTTTTAGAAATTTATTTTAAAATCTACTACCTTCAAAACTTCAATTCCAACAGGCATTCAGTTGGTTCTTGAATTTTTAAAGTAGATGGTTATTCCCCATGGAAATAAACTTCTTTAGAAGTAAAACATTTTATATGACTTTTTGATATTGAGATTTTAGCTTTGCAGATAGTAAAAACATACTAATTTTTTTTCTGATTACTTGCAAGCATAGAAAATGTTTCCACCCCCATTTAGAGTACTTACAACATTTCAGTCTAATTTTTCAAGTTTTATAATTTTAGTTATTTAAAATTCTTGAACCACCTAGAATTTATTCTGATACATGGGGTGAAATGACTGTGCAAAGTTTTTCCCAAAAGACTAACAATACTCTTCAATGAATAGGTCTCCATTTTCTCTTCTCATATAATAAAGTATGAGCTATTAGTTGGCTTCATGGATCTACTTCCCTAAATGTAAGCCAAATAGAATCTAAACTATTACAGGTTTCTGCCATATTTCCGTATGTGGTTGTGCCAGACTTTCTCAATCCTTTTCCAGCAATTCCTTTTCTATTTCCTCATTTATTTTTCCCAATGGGCTTCACAGTTATTTGGTTAAGTTAAACAATTTGTATTAGAACTCCAAGTTACATTGCATTAAACATTTAAACCAACAGGGAGAACTGATATGATATCCTTATTAATCTTACTATCCAGGAATGCTATTTATCCATATTTATTTAAATTCCCTTTAATATTCATCAATAATATTTCATAATTTTCTTTCAATAAGTACCACATTTCTTGTTAGGATTACTCCCATGTATTTTCTTGTATGTATGTGTGTGTCTAATTTGTGAAAAGTAAATATTAAAAATTAAGAATTTACATTTATTCCTTTGTTAAATTTTATTTCCATTGAAAGCAAAAGTAATAAGCATATGAAAGATATAGAAGATATATAGAAAGTACAAGATTTGTAAGTAACATACCAGGGGATGGAGATATGATACAGTCTCCTACAAATTTATTTTCAGCAAGATCTCCTTTTATTTCAGTCGTTTTCAACAATGTTTCAAAGTGAAAATGAAGAGGCACATCTGGAAAAATAACGTTTTTAAAAAAATTATCTTTAGTGAACATCAATCATACAGGTTCAGTAAAATTGCTTTCTTTCTATGATTAGCACAAAGCCTTAGAAAAATAAGCAAAGGTTAAAAAGTCAACTTTTTTAAGTAGCAGAATACTCTTTCAAAACAAATTAGTAGTATTTTGGAATTACTGGTTATATGTCTTAAACAAATGATGAACAACTAAAATAGGACATAAAAGGAACAAAATTATAAATATTCACAGATGAGAACAAATGTATCTGAAAGTCTTTCATAAAACACAGCCAAATCTGACTGATTCTTTTTAAGATCATTCCACTCCACCCCCACAACCTTTGCATTTCATTACTTGAAGGAAAAACCACTATAAATCAGATGCAACCTTTTATGAAGAAGTCAGCTTTTACATTACTTAGTTTGCTAGTATTATGAATCACAAAATGAATCTTTTACAGATTAAAGCCTATTGATTCCTTTTATAGACTCATTTTATTTATAGGATTAGATTTTACCATAGAAAATATTCAGTTACTCAGAAATTTCGTTATAAAGAGGCTTACCTGATGGCAATGATAGAACAGAATGGAAAGAAGAGTCTAACTCTGATACATGTTCGCTTAATATTTTAGACTTTGAATTGTGTTCACAGCTACTCCAAGTTGAAGCTGACTGCAGGCAAGGCATTTGTGCAGTATTTAAAAATGTTTCTTTTGAAGGCAAAGTCTGCAAGGGAAAAAAAATAATTTAAAGACTTCATTTTTTTTTTTCTTGAAAACTGTACCAGAGAGAACGTTAACAGTTATAATTGAGTATCTGAATAACAGAGGAAGAAGTCCTGGCTTAAGTCACCACGGAGAAAGACCTTTATTTGTGTGTGTGTGTGTTTTCCTGTTTATTGACTTTATTGGGAGAAAGACCTTTAAAATGACATAGAGTGAGAGAAATTACTTAAGGCCATGAATGTGATGAGATTTGACTAGACCATTTTCAGTTTTTCAAAATGAAGAAAGAGCATTGTCTATGAAAAATGGGTCTTTCTTCCATCTTATAAAATCTCAGAAATGAGTTTGAGAAACTTTGGGTGAAAAGAAAATGGTTACAATCCATTTACAGGAAGAATTCTGATGCTGAGCAGGGACTCTATTAAGATTAAGAACTGAGTATATGCTT
The DNA here is from genome assembly GCF_000327345.1 of Myotis davidii. Lineage (NCBI taxonomy): Eukaryota > Metazoa > Chordata > Mammalia > Chiroptera > Vespertilionidae > Myotis > Myotis davidii. Next base: position 6,070,565 of record NW_006383015.1, on the reverse strand, counting down.
CCTCCTTGCAACCTATTACAACTAAGGAATGAAACTGGAGTCTCTGCCTTAAATTCTAGTAAGAGACAATATTTACACTGGAAAAACAGTGAAGTACTAAGAGTATTTTACGTGTTTAAGTAAAATTTATTTAAAATAAAACACTTAAGCCAAAACCGGTTTGGCTCAGTGGATAGAGCGTCAGCCTGCGGACTGGGAGGTCCCGGGTTCGATTCCGGTCAAGGGCATGTACCTGGGTTGCGGGCACATCCCCAGTGGGGGATGTGCAGGAGGCGGCTGATCGATGTTTCTCTCTCATCGATGTTTCTAACTCTCTCTATCTCTCTCCCTTCCTCTCTGTGAAAGATCAATAAAATATATTTAAAATAAATAAATAAATAAAATAAAATAAAACACTTAAAAAATATGTGGGAAACATGCAATATGTTACAAGAATTTTAGTTTCTTGAGATAAAGAGTTGAGTCCAGGAATCTCAAGAAAACCATGTTACTAAATCAAAAAAGGTATGTTGCTACATTAAGAAATATAGGATGGGGCAAAAATAGATTTATAGTTTTGAGTATACAAAATAGTTTATTCTTGTATTATTATTTATTATTATATTTTCCATATGAACAACTATAAACATACTTTTGCCCCATCCTGGACATATTTGGGTTAAATCCTGAATTTTAAAAATATTTTTATGGTTATAAAATTACTATACAACCAACGGGGGAAATCTATAGAGAAAATATTTTAAAAATTAATAAAGGTCACTTGTGTTCCTTTCCTCACTCTTACCCATATTTTTGACAATAACATCAGGGTTCATTTTGTTTTTCAAGTAACTGATATTTAAAATGCTAATAATAAATGAGGCCCTTAGATGCTATTTTAAAACATTTTTTATTAGGTTTGAACTTTCTTGAGTTTGAACTTCCTGGCCCACTGAAATTTTCTCGTGTTCCCACAGCAACTGGGCATATCCTACCATAGCAATCAGCTAGATTTCCCCTGGACCATTAGCTCCATGAAAGTGAGACTGTAATATTTAATTTTGTATTCCCAGAACCTGACACCATCCCTGACCTAAGGTTGAAACTTGAATGCTGACCAACTGAATTCTATCCTATTTGATTAAAAAATATTTGAAGTGAATAAAACTTCAAATGTGTGTATGTCTGAGACTATTTCATTGGAGAAAATCAGTACCTGTTAATATATGCTAAAATGTATTACATAATGACTTCTGTTTACATTCCATTTGGCCATGACTTAAATCAGATAGTCACACCTACCTGAAAGAAAGGCTAGGAAATGCAATCATTTTTCTGGGTGGTCTAGTACATTGGATACATGTGGATACATGAATAAGAATGTGAGTCATTTCCAAGTATTATTCTAATTATATAATATGTATAAACTTATGGGAACAGTTGCTGTTTCTAGCCTTACAAGATGCATTTGTACTTTTGATTAATTAAAATTATTTGCTCTTTTATGATGTAGCTCAGAAAGGTATAAGGAACATTTATTTGAAATTACAAAGAAAAAATGTGCTAACCTCTCTTTTTCCATATATGGCTAGAGCATTATAAATAAAAATTAATAAAATCTGAATATTTACCATATAATTAGTTTTCTCTTGAAATTTTTCCAAATCCAGGAAACCCATTAGCCAATTTGAAACTATCCTAAATAATTATGGAGACAAGTGAGGGGCATCTAGGAAAAGGCCTTTTTTTCCCCCTGCAGAGAAAGTGAAGCCCAGGAGGCTGAAAAGGAATAGATGGAGAAATAAGAGAAAAACCAGGAGATTCTCGCCAATAAAAATGCAAATGTCTAGAGGATGTGATCAATAATACCATATGCTGCATAAAATTCAAGTAAAATCCTGAAAAATATCCACTAAATTTTTTAACTTTAACAATGAAACATTTCATATATGCAAAACAAAATAGGAAAGGCATTAAATAACTTTAAAAAAAATGCCTATACTCACCATCCTACCTTAAGAAATAGAACAGTATCAATAACTTTGATGCCTTTTGCCTCTTACACCACCCACACAAGCCTGTAAAAGAGACTGCTACTTTCCTCCTGATAAATGCGCTGTCACCCTGTTCAAAACTTCTGATATTTTGCTGGGCACATTTGCTAAGCTTCCTTGCACCTAAAAATTACTAAATTCTAGCCAGAAGACCATGAAGAGAAGTCATGTGCAGTTCAGGAAGTGATCGTCATTCCCCCCCTTGCTACTTGTAACAGAGCTGTGGTGGGAGCCACTGTAACCATGTGGAGGAGGGTAATGCTCAAAACATCAAATAGGCAGGAGAGCCTGACTCCTAGGTAACCACAGGATTAGCATGGCTGTCATGTCTAGAACATTTTCAATCTGTTACAAGACAAAGAAAGAAACTTGTATCTTGTTTATGTCACTATGTGCGGTTTGGTCAAATGCAGCTACACCTGTATCTTTCACTAATACAGTGTGCCTCCTTAATCATATTTTTCTTTCCACTTCCCGGAGTAACTGCTATCCTGAATTTTATCACTTCTTTGATTTCCTTTATAGCTTTCCTAAATAAGTCTAAGTAATCCTATACAATTTACTACTTAAACCTATGGTTTAAAATGTATATAGACAGAATGTTAATTATATTTTCCTGCTTTATTCCTCAAAATTATGTGTATTCAATTCTCACTCTGTTTATAAATATCTACATTGTTTCTAGTTTTTTTATTATTATGGAGAACACTAGTGTGAATATCATTATTACAGGGATGGGCAAAAGTAGGTCTACAGTTTATATGTAAATAATACAATAATAAATAAATATTAATTACTTGCATAAGCCTACGTTTGTCCACTCCTGTGTTTGTGTCCTGACACGTGGGTGTAAAAATTTCTTTGGAGTACACTGATAGACATGGAATTACTAAGTTATACAAATACATGAACGCACACAATCAACTTGACTAGATATATTCTTTTTTTACAAAGTAGTTGTAACTGACATTACAACAGAGCAGATCTTAGTTCCCACTGCTTCAGATTTATGCCAACATAAGTCTTATTTCTGCCAATCTCAGAGCATGCAAATAGTATCTCATGGTTAAAATCTGCATTGCCGTTTACTATTTGAGTTGAGCACCCTTTCAGACCTATAATTGGCCATTCACTTTTCCTTCTTTGGGGAAATACATATTTTGATGATTTTTTTTATTGGGATGTCTTTTACTTATTGATTTTTTTATTTTTTTTTACTTATTGATTTTTAAGTTCACTTTACACACTCTAGAAAGTTACAAATCATTTTGTTCTGTATGTCGCTCCCTGGCTGAGCTTCTTTTCACTTTCTTTGTCGTACTTTTTGATCAAGAGACCTTCTTGACGTAAATGTTTCCTTTTATAAATATCGATAACAGTGGTGCCAGGTCCATTCAATGAGGGAAAATAGTCTTAACAAATGGTGTTGGGACAACTGGATATTCACAATTAGGAAACAGAAAAATCAAGTTGAACTCTTACCTAATACCATAAATAAAAATTAACTCAAAATGAATCAGCGACTTAAGTATAAGAGCTTACAGCCATACATATCTTAGTAGAAAACAGAGGCAAATCTTCACTATCTTGAATTAAGCAATGGAGTCTTAGTTATGACACCAAAAGCACACACACACGCACACACACACACACATAAAACAAATAATAGACAATTGGACTTCATCAAAATTAAAAACTTGTGCATTAAAAACATCAGAATCTAAAAAGAAAACCTAAAGGAATGGATTTTTCTACATATCAAGAATATATAAAGAACTCATCTCAATAAAAGGCAAACAACCCAGTTAAAAAATAAGCAAAGGACTTGAACAGACATTTCTCCAAACAAGATATACAAATGGCCAACAAGCACATGAATATATGCTTAGTATCAACGGTCATTAGGGAAATGCATATCAAAACCACAATGCGGTACCACATCACACGCACTAGGATGTCTGCAATAAAAATAAAAGCCCAGGAAATAACAAGTGTTGCTAAGGAATAACAAGTGTTATAGAAATTTTGGGAACCTCATACACTGATGATGGGAATTTAAAATATTTAACTGGTGTGGAAAACAGTTTAGTGATTCCTCAAAAAAGTTAAACAATTACCATATGACACCCCAATTCCACTACTCAGTAGTATGTGTGAAATTTGCCCCCATATTTTAACACAAATAGTATCATGAACTGTTCCATGTCTTGGTTTTTTTCCCTAGTAAATTATACATCTTACACACCTTTTCACATTAGTTTGTATAGAGCTCCCTAATTCTTTTTTATAGATTCCAGTGTATGGATACTCGAATGTATTCAACCAGTTCCTATTGCTGAACATTTGGGTTATTTATAGTTTTTGCTTTACAAGAGATGTTGCAATTATTTTATATCATAAATCAATTCACATTTAAAAAGTAACTAATTGAGGTGAAATTCACGTTACGTAAAATTAAGCACTTTAAAGTTAACAATCCAGTGACCTTTAGTCAATTTACAATGTTGTGCAACCATCATGTTTATCTAGTTCAAAAAATGTTTTGTCACTCCAAAGTAAAACTCCTTACCCAATAAGCAATTTCTTCCTACTACCTCACATACCCAGCCCCTGGCAACCACCAATCTCTCATTATGGATTCATCTATTCTGAATATTTCTTATAAATGGAATTACACAATATGTGACCTTCTACGTCTGACCTTTTTCACTTAGCACAATGTCTCTGAAGTTCATCCAGACTGTAACATGTGTTAGTACTTCATTCTTTTACGGCTGAGTGACATTCCAATGTATGCATATACCACTATCTGCTTACAAATTAATGATTAACATTTACACTATTTCCACCTTTTGGTTATTGTGAATGGTGATGTTATGAACATGTGTGTTTAAGTGTTTTTAAATTTTGGAGGGATATACAGGCATACCCGGGAAATATTGTGGGTTTAGATCCAGACGACTGCAATAAGGCAAGTATCACAATAAACTGAGTCACACAAATATTTTTATTTTCCAGTGCATGTAAAAGTTACACTTACACTATACTGTAGTCTACTAAGTATGCAATAGCACTATGTCTACAAAAGAAAAAAATGTATATACCTTAATTAAAAAATACTTTCATTGCTAAACATGCTAACCATCTTCAGTAAGTCCTATTTTTTAATTTCTTTGCTGTTGGAGGGCCTTACCTTCAGTTTGTTAAAAAAATGCAACACTTGTGAAATGAAATAAAGTGCAGCACAAAACAAGGTATGCCTGTAAATGGAATTTATCCATGTTATTGCATGTTTCTGTATACATTCATACAATTTCATTATATGAATATATTATAAGTTCATATAATTATAGTTATATGAATAATTCAAACTGGATTGTTTACAGTTTGAAGCTATTATAAACAGTGCTTCCCTGAACATTAATATACATGTCCTGCTGATACACAAAGTCACACACTGTTCTAGGGTATCATTCTAGAAGCATATTCTTAAACTATAAGTATGTTTATCTTCAACTTTACTAGAAAATACCAAACTATTTACCAACATGCTTGGCAATAACTCGCCCACCAGCACTGTGTTACCACTGCTCTACATCCACACCAATACTTGATATTTTATTTTTAATAATTTTCTAATCTTGTGGGTATAAGATAGCATCTTGTTCTTTTAATCTTAAGTTTTTCAAATAACCAACGAGGTGGCCACTGTTTTATATTTGTTGGATGGGCACAGTCTCTTTTTTATGAGCGTGGCATGTTCAAATCTTTTGCTCATTTTAAACTGGTTGACAATTTTCTGTTTTAGTAATTCTCCATATTCTGACTGAGTTCCATGTTGGTTATGTGTGTGGCAAATACCTTTGCCCTTGTAGCTGCTTATGCTTCACTGACTTGAACAGAAATCCTTCATTTTAATGTCGTTAATTTCATAGCTTTATGGTTTATTAAAATATTTTCCTACTTTGAGATCATCATATATGCTGAGGTACCTTCTAAAATGCCTTTTAATGTTTCCTTTTATATTTAATTCTACAATCTACCTCTGGATGAATATTGTACATGGCAAGGGATAGAGATTCTATTGTATTTTTCCCCATATGAATAACCAATTTTACTATCACCATTAAATTAAGAGTATCCTTTCCTGACTGCTCTGTACTACCATCTGTCTTAAACCAAGTGTCCATTATGTACTGGGTCTGTCTCTGAGCTCTCTAAGCTTTAACCGATTATTCTTCTAGCCCTGCATCAATACCACATTGTCTTACCTCCTATAGCTTTAAAATCTGGTAGAACAAGTCCTCCCAATATATTCCTTGACATTGTCACAACTACATTTAAACTTTTGTACTGCTATATAAAATTTTTAAAGAATTTGTCACATTCCAAAACAAACCAAAAACCCCACTACACAAATACACAAAACCACTTTTTGAGATTTTAATAGGCAATGTATTAAAGCTATGAGTCAATATGAAAAGAATTGACTTCTTGCATTATAGCATTCACATTTACGAATATATGGACCACTTATCTAGATGTTCTTTAATTCCTCTCAATCAAGTCTTATTTCTGTAACAGATCTGTACACCTCTAGCTAGACATAGTACAAAGTACTTCATAAATTTTGAAAATATTGTTAATCGTATCTTTAAAAATTAATTATACTTTTTTTCTGGAAAATAATTTTATAAACTGATTATGAATTCAAATAATTCATGTGTTTATTATCTTGGATTTCCTACAAATGACCATTTTGATGCTTCCTTTTATTGTTTGATGCCATCTTTTATTGTTTGTCCAACTGTGCTGGATTTTTTTGCAGTAAATGGTGGAATACAAATGACCACAGTGGGAATCCTGTGTCACTCCCAACCTGAAAGGAAAAGCTTTCAGAGTTCACCATTGAGTGTGATGTTTAACATAAACTTTTGTAGATACCCTTTAAAAAATCAGATTAACCAAGTTACTTTTCTTCAATGCAGGAAAAGTAGTTCTTTGAGGGAGGCTCATAGATTTACAGGACTACCTCAGGAAACAAGAAAAATTCCAAATTAAAAAACAATAGCCCTGTCCCAGTGGCTCAGTTAGTTGGAGTGTAGTTCAATACCCAGTCAGAGCACATGCAGGAGGCAAACCAATTGATGTTTTTCTCTCTCTCTCCCTTTCCCTCTCTCTAAAAAATATCAATAAAAAACATATCCCCAGGTAAGGATTAAAAAAAAAAACCCACAAAACAATAGAAAAGACCAATGAAACTAAA
>NW_006383015.1:6050369-6062552 GCF_000327345.1 Myotis davidii | reverse complement strand
TTAAAATGTTAAAATCAAATCTGATATTGTTTTACCTTTTATTTGGTGTGTGGAAGGTGTGCGGAAGAGGGGGTAGTCTTATACGGCGAGTATATAACAAACTCTGTATTTTGAGTGGAAATGTTAGGGGGTCGTCTTATACGCCCAGTCGTCTTATATGCCGGCAAATACGGTAAATTGACAAACCTTTGGCGAAACTCATCAAGAAAAAGAGAGCCAAAATAAATGAAAGATAAGTTACAACCAACATCACAGGAACATAATAATTAAAGAAAACTATAATCATATGCCCACAAATTCAAAAGTCTAGAAAAAGATAAGTTTCTAGATACATATAACCTTCTAAGACTGAATCAGGAAAAAAAAAAGAAAACCTAAACAAATTATTAGGAATGAAATTGAAGCAGTGATAAAACTCCCAACAAATAAAAGTCCAGGGCCAGACAGCTTCATAGGTGAATTCTACCAAACACTTAAATACCTTCATAAAATATTTCAAAAAAGACTGAAGACAAAAAAACTCTTTCAAACTTATTACTTGAAGCCAGCATTAACCTGATATGAAAACCAGACAAAGACACTATAAAAAAAATTTTTACAGGCCAATATCCATAATGAACATATATGTAAAAAATGCTCAATAAAATATTAGCAAGTTGGATTCAGCAATAGAAGAAACATAAGTGTTATATATGTAAATTGGTGTAGCCATTATGTAAAATAGTATGGAGATTCCTCCTAAAATTAAAAATAGAACTGCCATATGATATAGAAGTTCCACATCTGGGTATTTATCCAAAGAAAATAAAGACACTAATTCAAAAAGATATATGTAACCCTATGTTGATTGCAAGATTACTTAACAATAGCCAAAACATGGAAACAACCTAAGTGTCCACTAATAGATGAATAAAGAAGGTATAATACATATATAATGGAATATTACGCAGCCATGAACAAGGATGAAATCTTATGCTCTATGACAGCATAGACTGGCCTAAGAGGATATTATGCTAAGTAAAGTAAGTCAGACAAAGAAAGACAAATACCATATTATTTCACTTATATGTGAAATCTCAAAAACAACAACAAATGAATAAGTAAAACAAAAATCAGACCAATAGCTATAGAGAACAAGATGTTATTTGCCAAAGAGGAGGAAGGATGGGGGGAAGGGGACAAATGTTTTCTTAAGTCAAAGTTCATTCATGCATTTATTTTCCAAATATTTGAGGAGTTCCTAAAAAATTACTATTTAAAATCAGTAGTTGAATGGTTTCACTCCAGCAAGCTAGACACTCACTTGGGTGTCATTCATATTCCTGGAAGGAAGGGGCGGAGCTCCTCATCCTGAGTCCCCTACATCCAGTACAGTAGAGGAGTTTGGTGCACATAAGGATGAACAAATTCATACTATACTCGTTGCCAGAGTGGGAGAAAAAAGTTATTTTCAATTCCAGAGTTTTTATCATGAAAAGACAATATTATTAAATTGTGTTTTCTGTACTATTTAGAGATAATCAATTAATCTTATCTACATACTCACTTTTACCTAAGTAGTAAACTAACTTATTTTTCCATGTTAAACCAATCATACATCCCTGGTATGAAACCAACTTTGCCAAATTTCATGTGTTGTTTTTTATATATATTGCTGGGTTTAGTTGTTACCATTTTGTTTAGAATTTTGGCATTCGTTAAGAAGAGAGACAACCTAAAATTTTCCTTTTCAAAACTACCCCTGTTTATATAAAGAGTATGCTAGACTCAATTTCTTTTCTTCAAGTTTGCATAGGATTGAAATATATTTTCCTTGAGATTACTCAGTGGCATTCACTGTTCAATTCAGTTAAGTCATCTGAATCTCAAGTGTTCGTTTGAGAATTTAAATATAGGTTCAATTTTTTTAAATGGTTTTGAACTATTTAGGTGTTCTATTTTTTTATTATTAACTTTAACAAATGGTTTTAGAAAAATATTAAGCAGTATTCAAACTAGTACTGGCTTAGTTTCCCTCAGACTTTTTTTAAATTTTAGTATTTTTCAAATACAGTTTACATTCAATATTAGTTTCAGGTGTACACCATAGTAATTAGATAACCATATTCTTTACAAAGTGTTCCCTAGGATTTTTAAGAAAGTAAAAATATATTCCTATTTTCTAAGCAACTCCTTCATTGCATATGCAAGTGATCAATAAATCACTGCACTCATTTATGTATTTATAAATTACTTTCTAAGTAACAGAGAAAGTAAATGTCATTTTAACTTGTTAATGTTGATGTGACACCTTAGTCCAGGAATAGCAAATAATACAGCACGTCTGTTATTAGTCCTTCCTCATTTATGGCAAATATTAATAATTAATCATAGCCCTCCCCCAAACCCGATACCAACATCTTTCTCAAGCAGAGCTTCAGATGGCCAACAGCTACTACCAATCAGTTTCAGTAGGTAATAAAGATGGGGAATATCTGTTATTCTTTCAAATATTTCTCCTTTACACACCACATAAAGGAGCATGGGCTATACAAAAATAATCAAGGACCACACAAGTTTAAAGCAATGATTTAAGGTTTGTTTATTTAGGTTCTGAAACATATGTTATACTCATCCACTTCACAATGAGTTTACAGAATTATGAATCAGATGACACTGAGAGCCAGATTTGGCTCATGTTCTACTGCTAGGTAATCCCTAAATAATGTAAGTATTAATTACCATTAAGACTTGGCGGGCATTTTACAAAGTGGACTAAGCAATATCATAATTTGCTGTGCCTCTTCGTCCTCTCCTCTTTAAATTTTTCTTTAATCATATTAAGTCAGTTAAGAAGACTAGTCATTTCTTCTTTGAAATGTTTTTTATATCTGTCCATTTCATTCACTCTTTATAACCTTACATCTGGGCTACTGTAGTAGCCTCCTAATTGATCTGTTTTCCATTCTCTTCCCTGAGCATGTTGCCCTATTAAAAGGAACTAAGTCAATCTTTCAAATATATTGATCATATCACCTCCCACACCACAACCATCATTGACTCAATTCCTCAGTGCTCTCATAATCATGGTACCATTATCATCGTTGTTGTCATTCACATTTGATGAGGAGTTATATGCCAGACATTGAGCTAGGTATATTTCTTATTAATATCAACACAACTCTAAAAGTATACCTATTTTTTGTTATTAATGTGTGATCTTATTAATATCAACACAACCCTATAAGGTAGACCTATTTTTTCTCTTTATTGCTTGATTCAGCTGATGTCTTCAATTGGGGTTACCTAGCCCTCAATACAGACCCCAAGTGAAAGACTGCTTAATGGTGACAAATTCCTCCCATCCCTGTAGTATGTATTCCCCTTTGCTGCAACCACCTTCTATCGGTGGAGTCTATTTCTCCATCCCCTTGAACCTGGCCACTTGACGTGCTTTGACCTACACAATGCAGTAGAAATGATGTTACTGAGATCCAGGGCCTAGTCCTTGAGAGACTTGCAGCTTCCTCCTGGCCATCGTGAAGCACTGTCCCAAAGGGCATGTAATAAGGCCATTCTAGCTAGCTATTGCAGGATGAGATGTCACAGGAAGAGAACTAAGTCTCCTCGGCCAACAGCCAACACTACCTGCTGGGAGAGCAGGTGAGGGAACTTCTTCCAGCTCCAGCACACTGTAGCCACATGAAGGCAGCCCTACTTTTATGGATGAAAAAAACAAGGCAGTAAGTGATTTTCACAATACTACACACTATTAAGAAGTAGAACTAAGATTATATCTAAATAATGTGTTTTCCAGAATTCATGCATAAAACCCATAAAATGCGCTGCCTCCCCATAGAAAATAATAATTTGTAGGCTCTTTAGGATTTGGTATTTATATATTTACAATTACATAAAACATATTTTCTCAAAGATACAATGTTATAAATGCTATAAATGTAATTCAAGAAGGGACTGAAGAAGCATATTATGGCCAAAGAAACTTTTGTTTAATTTGTAATTGCAAATGAAATTACACTTTAAAGAAAGCTATTAGCCACATTTACACTGTAAGACTTTTATACTAGAATGCTATTCTGGAGAACATGTCCGTACCTTAAATGTGCCTGCCAATGCATTTTCCTAAATCTAAAGATATTACTATTCTATAGGTAATCAAGTAATATGATACCAAGCATAAAAGAATAGATTCTCTAAGAATAAAGTGTCCTTATAATGAATAGGCTCAAAGGCTCAAACAGTAAAAGATGTAATTCAGCTATATGCTATAAGAATAAAAAAGCAAAAAAAAAAAAATTAAAATAGCTTTAGACACAACATGGAGTTTTAACAATTGTTGCTGTGGATTGAGATTTCAGAAGAAACAGTCTGAAACAGTTCACAAAATATTTAGATCCCATGTTTTACTCAAGCTCATGAAAGAAGTAGAGTTAAGGCAGCACTAGCACTGAAAACTGTAATTTATGCTTTATTTAAATAGTGCTATATGTGTCTTTTCATTCCACTTTTGTGCTTCAGTTTCCCATATTAAATGGGTTATAAATATTAAGAAATGTATATAAAGTATTTGTAAGTTAAAATAGTACCTGGCATATGATAATTGCTTAATAAATATTAGTTATTATTTGACAACCTCATTGGAGATTATTGTAAAAAGGGCAAAATCAAGTGAAAATACATACTAATTTATGTTTTTTATTAATTTTGACCAGCAAAGAGACAATAATCTCTGTAAATAATGATTCTAAATAATGACGCCAATCCTTATGCCTCTATTTCTTTCATCCTTTTGTTCTGGTAGAACAAATAGAGTAACAATTGCCTGTAGAAATGTGGGGGATAAAAAGGACACCTAATAAACTCACAGATCTGCCTCAGGGGATTTCTAGGAAGAATGTTCAAAATGCTAATTGGTTTCATTTAATTGCCTATGATAAAGTGTGGATGGAGTAGGATGAGCTTAATAAGGATCTGTAATGTTTTCAAGCAGAATTTAGAGAAAATAAGAGCCAACACTTATTGGTTCAAAAATAAGACTGTTCCTTGTTTCCAGCCACTCCAGATGACAAAAAGTTCACACAGTAAGAAATAAAATTTATTCAAAGATCAAAATCCGCATATGCGAAGGGCCAACTTAAGTTAAACATGGATTTTTAACTATGAGGGCATCCTTTTTCTTGAAGGGTAGGACGTGTTGGTAGCTGAGTAGCTCCATCAGTCCATTTCCTGCCTGTAAAATTTTTGGAGTTCCAACAACTTTCATTCATTTGGTCCACTGTCTATCCCTTTCTGTCTAAGCTGGAATATTTCTATTGTTATAACATGCTTAAAAACTTTGAGGGTCTCCCTGTATGTTAAGATGATCCATGTCATTAAAAAAAGTGGGTTCTCCTTAGATGTTTTCTTATAGCCCCATCTCTGTGCCTGACTTCTGCTAAGATGGTTAATCTGATCCCCGAGTCACATGCCTAATTGCCCCAGCAAAAGTTTGCTCAGCCACACCCTTGAATTCTTTCCGGAGCATGCCATTACCATTTTTTGCAACAGGATGAGAATTTTCCAAATTATCAAGTTCTGGTTCCTTTTTGCTCAACAATTGAATCTATCAATTTCTTCTCATATTTTACTATAAGCAAGAAAAAATCAGGAGTGCAAATTCCACACTATGCTTGATAATTTCCTCAGCTAACTATCCAAGAATTCAATGCTTACTAGTCCTATTTTCCACTTAAAAGTGGAATAATTATTCAGCCATGTTATAACAGGGACCACCTTTCTTCCCCGTCCTAATAACATTTCCTTCAGAAATCTTACCAGAAGCACTTTTAGCATTCGTATTTCTAGTAACATTCCGTTCATCATGTCAAATGTATTCTATAAGATGATAGCACCTTTGCTGTCTATCCTCCTCACTTCTCTCTCTCTCGGTGTGTGTGTGTGTGTGTGTGTGTGTGCATACACACACACACACACATACATACACACACACACACTCTGACTTGTGAGAGAGAAAAACATTGATTTGTTGTTCCACTTATATATGCACTCATTGGTTGATTCTTGCATGTGCCCTGAGAGGGGACACAAAGCTGTAACCTACCAGTTTTAGGTTACTTATTAAAGCAGTACCCTACTTCCTACTAAGAAACTCTGTATTAGTTTCCTAGGGTTGCTATAACAAATTGTCACAAATTGAGTGCCTTAAAACCATATAAATTAATTTCTCATAGTTCTGGAGGCCAGAAGTCCAAAAGTAAGGTGTTGGCAGAACTGCACTCCTTTGGAAGTATACAGGGGAGAAATGTTCATCTATTTCAGCTTCTGGTGGCTCCTGGCATTCCTTGGCTTGTGGTAGTATAACTCCAATCTCTATCTCCATCCTCACATGGATTTCTTATCTGTCTCTGTGCCTCAATCTCTCTCCTTCCCCTTGAAGGACACCAGTCACACGATTCAGGGCCCATCCAAATCTAAAATGATCTTATTTCAAGATCATTAACTTAATTACATCTACCAAGACCGTATTTTCAAATAAGGTCACTGTATTAGTTTGCTAATGACCATAACAAAGTACCACATCTGCATGGTTCACACAACAAAAATATACTGTTTCATAGTTCTGGAGGCTAGAAGTCAGATGAGGGTGTCAGCAAGATTGGTTTTTGGAGGCCTGTGAAGAATCTGTCCCATGCTTCTCCCCTAACTTCTGGTTTTTGCTGTCAATCTTTGGTGCACCTTGATTTGTAGAAGAATAACTCAGTCTTCATCTTCAGACAGCATTTACCCTATGTGCATCCATCTGTGCCCAAATTTTGTTTTTTATAAGGACACCCATTATATTGAATTAGGGTCCACCCTAATCACCTCATCTTAACTAATTATTTCTGCAACAACACTACTTTAAAATAAGTTCACATTCTGAGGTACTAGGGGTTAGGACTTCAATATATAAGTTCTGGGGGACACAATGTAACCCTACCCATATTTCATTCCACTATCCTTTGGCTTGCATGGATGGTTTCTTTCTTTTTAAAGTTAAATTTAATTTATCAATTATAGTTTACATTCAATATCACTTTGTATTACTTTCAGATATACAACATAGTGGTTAAACTTTACAAGGTTTTCCCTGATATTTCCAGTACCCAGCTGGAATCATGCATAAAAATAATAACGCATCACACATTTGCCTGTCATCCTTGTGCAGAGGCCATGCTGATCTTCTCTGTACCATTACAATTTTAGTATGTATGCTACCAGAGAGCATGCCTTCATGGATTTTTATGAGAAGACGGCGGTAATTCTTACCCTTTTTTTATGACAGGTAAGATATTTTTATTTCTGTTTTCAAGATTTTCCCTGTCTCTTGTCTTCTGGAGTTTGAATATGTTATGCCTTGGTGTTTATTTTTTTGGTATTTATCCTGCTTGATGTTCTGCTTCCTAGATATGTGGTTTGTTGCTTGTCATAAACTTTGGACAATTCCCAGCTACTATTAATTCAAGTAGTTTTTCTGCTCCATTCTCTTCTAGTCCTCCTGGTATTTTAATTACACGTTTGATACACCAGTTGTAATTGCCCCAAAATTCTTGGATGTGCTGTTCTGTTTTTTGTTGTTGTTTCCCCTTCCATTTTGTCTTTTCATATTAGTTTGTAAAGTTTCTGTTAACCTATCTAAGCTTGCTGATTCTTTCCTCAGCCATGTCCAGTCTACTGATGAGCCCATGAAAGGCATGCTTTATTTAGGTTACAGTGTTTTTGATTCTAGCATTTACTTTTGACTCTTAAGAGTTTCCATCTTTCTGCTTACATTACCATCTGTTCTTGCATGTTTTATACTTTTTCCATTAAAGATTTTAACATATTAATCATAGTTAAGAGAATGCTAACATCCTGGTCATAGTTGAGCCTGGTTCTAATGATTTGTTTCTTCAATAAGTTTTTCCTAGCATGCTTTATAATTTTTTTGTTGAAAGCTATGATGTATCAAGCAATAGGACTGAGACAAATAGACCCTGAGGTGTTATATTAATCTGGCTAACAGTGGGACTGTTTTTAATGTCTGGTAGGTGCCAGAGGCCTCACATTCCTTTAGTGTCCTTGCTTTTGTCTCCCCTGTTGACTTTTGAACTCCTTAAGTACCCCTCCTCCTCAGAGTGTATGCCTTACAGCTGTAACCCACTATTACACTGGAGTCTTGTTGGTGTGTGGTAAAGTGTGTGTATGGGGGTGGGGGTGGGGGTAGGGGGAAGCATATCTACCACAGCAGCATAATCTAGTATAATCCTATGATTAAATCTCAGTCTTGGAGTGGTCTGTGACCTTAACAACTGTTTATTTTTCACTCCTATTCCAAATCAGTTGAGAAAGAAAGGCTACCGGGGCAGGAGTGGGAGAAATGCTCTTCTTCCAGGAGTAAGGTTCTGATAAAATCCTTTCACCTCAAGAGTAAGCCTCGTTAAGGCCAACTCTCTGGGTTTGTTTCATACAGGTACTTCCTTCCATGTCAGAGCCACTAGGGATCATTCTTAGCTCTTCACTGTGAGTGCTTAGTGGGTTGCCTAGAAGTAAAGCCCATGCAAGTGTGGGGGCTTCCAAAGAGTGTGGTCTCCAGGAGTTTTCACTCTCAAGCTAGTCTGCACTCAGCATCCTGCAATTCATCAAAATTACCATTTTTTTATATGTAATCCCTTAATCAATAAAGAAAAAAATAGTGGAAAAAAATTACCATTTAAGTGTTCTACCAATTACTTCAGGGCTACTGTGGCTTCTGCTCCAGTAAGGTAAGAGGACCTTGGCTGTGACTCTCTGAATTTGCTACTCAATTCTCTTATGAGTCTCTAAATTTCAGAGTCTAAAAAGTCCTGCTCATGTCTTTAATAATATGATAATTTTGGGGGGAGGGGTAATTTATACATTGTTGTTGTAATGAGAGTGATGATCAGGCAACCATATGCTACCTAAGAGCAAAGACTCCCACCGCCCTCCATCACCCTTATATAAGCTTCTTTCAACCAGTGCTCTAGTAGAGTTAAGTGCTATAGAAAATTATCTTAACATTTTTTTTCAATTCTTCCAAGAATGCTACATTGCTAGTACCATTCTAGGCACACAGAAGCTAGTTTATTATATAAAATAAATGACTTAGCTATTTTATCCCTTCACATTTCAATGTGTATTTCTTAGAATAAGGATATTTTCTTACATAAAAGCAAATCACAATGAGGAAATTCAACATTGATACAGTATTTTTATAAAATCTACCATCAAGAGTCTAGCTTTGTCAATTGTCCTAATAATTTTTCCCCTCCAAAAGCATTCTGATTTGGATCATATATTCATTTGGTTATCATAATTTTTTTAGTCTTTCTTTCAATCTCTAACAGTTCCTCAGGCTTCCTTGGCTTTCATGGCACTGACATTTTTTAAAGAATACAGGCCAGTTGTCATTTTTAATAGCATATTTCTGTTTTTGGCTTTGTCTGATGTTTCCTCATGATTACATCCAGGTTATGTATCCCTGGCCGGAATAGTATACAGCAATATTGTACCCTTAGTTTTGATCACTCAAGCAAGGTTATCATCTGAATCTCTACCATGTAGTTAAAACCCTGCAAACATCCTGCTCCTCATCAAACCTTTCAATCCTGACCCCAGATTTTTCAGCCATTTATGATGCTTGCCCAATCAATCTTTACCATGATTACTGCAATGATTCTCTAATTTCACTGCTCACTCCACATTTATTAATCAGCATTCTACTATATGCTAAAGTCCACCCATTCCCCTTTTTATCTCTCTCTCACTCTCTTTCATTAGTATGGACTAATGGCTCCTATTTTCCCAATACTTCATTACTATCCATAGTTATTTGGATGCTCAAATAGTCCCTAATTTGACCAATGAAAGCCTCCTTAAACTAGCTTCTGGCTTCTTTTGATATACCCCATCTTTTCTTTTTTTTGAGCACTTCGTCTTTTCTGATAACACCTAATACCTTCTTTTACCCAGCCCCCAAATCAGCCATTTCTCCTGGTTCCTTTCAGTAGGGAATGGTATTAGTGCCAGATGTACTCACTGCTATTAGGGTAGTTTGAATCTGGAGCTGTCATATCCTATTTAGTAGCTATTATGCACCTGTGGCTATTTAAATCGAAATTAAAAAAAATAAAAATACAGTTTCTCAGTTGTACTAGCCACATTTCATGTGCTCAATAACAACATGTATTTAATAGCTATCATATAAGAGAGCACCAATATTTATAGAACATTTCCAGCATTACAGAAAGTTCTACTGGACATTACTGTTCTGGACCCCTTCACAAGGCAAATTTAGGCAACACAAGCACATAAACACACATACTCATAAGTTTTCACTCTTCATTACCTTTTAAATATCATCCTATGTCCCTCTACATTAATTCTTTCTCATATTAAATAATTATTTGTTGAGCATATACTATTGGGTAGTTACTGTTCAAGGCCCTGTATATTTAGAAATGTACATCCCTTTTCTCTAAAAAATTAAATGTAATGAGAAGTGAAAAATAAATGATTATAATAAAAAAATGTGTTATAAAGGAAAAATACCACATGATCTCACTCATTCATGGATAATTGAGACCTTTATAAACTTTTGAACAATAATAGATACAGAGGCAGAGCTGCCTCAAACAGATTGTCAAACTGCAGCGGGAAGGCCGGGGAGGGTTGGGGGGCACGAGGTAGGGGGGAAAGAGATCAACCCAAGGACTTATATGCATGCATATAAGCATAACCAATGGACATAAGACACTGGGGGATAGGGGAGGCTAGGGGACTGTCTAGGGCAGGGGGAAAAAATGGACACATATGTAATACCCTTTGTAATAAAAAATTTAAAAAAATGTATTATAATAATACAGGATGTTACATCAATATATACCCCATAGTGGGGATGTCAAGAAAGACTTCCTGAGAGAAATTACATTTATTAAGTTTAGGAAGGTAAATAAATATTAACCTGGAAATTTTACGATAATTTTTGGGTGGGGGCATTTGCTATTCTCCATCAGTATTTTTCGTCTCTGTTCCAATTATTCATTTAAAATGCTTTCTTTATCTTCCCCATACCTTGTCAAAATTCTGTTTATCTTTGCCAATCTTTTATGATGCATTTCTTAGTACCTCTGACCAGACAAAGCCCAACCCAAACATATACTGTCTTTACTGATTTCTAGTATAAAAGATTTGGTTTATTTTTGTTGTTATTAATGTAATGGGTAAGAACATGGTCTTAAATCAGACTTATTGCTTACTAGCTGTGTGACCTTGGGCAAGCTACTTAATGTCCATAAAACTCAATTTCTGCATGCAAAGGAGGGATTAATAATAACCCATAGTTAAATGTTTGAGGATTAAATAAAACAACGTATTGAACATTCTTAGCACTGTGACTGGGATATGCAAATTATATGGCCTACTAGTAATAATAATCTTATACTTGTTTCTTTTTTTGCTAGAAGTTTTAAATTTGTTCACACCTTTCTATTCCAATTTTTACATTATTAAGGCACACATACACACATACGTATTTTAATAACATCTACCAAATCCCCTAAATCATTAAGATTCTTTCCAGTCCATATATTATGGCATAGTCACATGTAAAATATTGTTGATAGACAATTCTATTTGTAACTACAAAATTACAAAATCAATTTCAAAAATGTTATTTACCTATTGCTTGCAGTAACTTTAAATAAAAAAACATTAAATATGACTTCATATATAAGATCATTAAATAAAAATATATTCCCACTTGTAAATTCTGAAATAAAACAAATATTTTCAAATTGGTGGAACATACTAATAACTGCTACTACATAGTAAAAATCAATCTATTAATAAAAACCGATGTCAGAATCCACATTCCTATTTATAATTGAATCCTACAAAGCCATATTTATAATTGGTTACTAATGAAATAAAGCATCTTGATTTTTATACAAATATATTTTAAATACTTAATGTAGTCATAGAAACAATATTAACACTAGATTGCCCAAGGAAGTCATTTTGACTGCTTTTTAATTTCAATTAGAAAAATAATGATGTATATAATGACAGAATTTCTTAGAATTTTGTGACTTTTTATACAACATATAAATGTGTTTATTAATAATTGTAGTTACCACCCCCTCC
>NW_006383015.1:6035911-6049364 GCF_000327345.1 Myotis davidii | reverse complement strand
ATGAAAGAATTATTTTTTTTTGTGCGGGTGTGGGGGGGGGGGGGAATTATGACTCTTATTATTGAATTGAGTAAATTTCTTATATAACCAGTTCGGCTGTGTACTGAAATAACAGTTTTCATTTTTTTTTCGATTACCGTCACATGATAACATACAAGTACATGATAAATTGTCGATACTTGATAAGTTGCAGTTGCTCAATAAGGTAAACTAGTACTTGTTAGTCGAATCTTTATGCAGTGATACTTGTTCTAATAAGTTGTTTATTTTATTTCTTTTGCGCCCTAAATTCATGAAAGAAATGTCGAATAACTTGTTATATAACTGTAAATAATATAAAAATATTAAAAATTAATTTTAAACAAATTTCTTTACACATTAGTTATTCTTTCACAATGCAGTCATTTTGACTGCTTTTGGGCAATACAGGTATATACTAAATTTCAGTCTTTCTAGTGTTAAGTGGCAGCATCAAGATGAATTTCTTTCCTTTGACATACTCTTTAAAAATATAATGGGGAAAAAAGCATGTCATATAAGAACTAGAGATAACTTCTTTTGCCCTTCACCACAGTTTAAGTATGCATTGAGAGATATATCCCTGATATTTTGCTAATAAATGAAAACTATGTTTTTCAAAATAATTGCTTTTAAAAAATATATTTTAAAATTTTTAGAAAGAGGGTAAGGGAGAGGGAGAGAGAAAGAGCAAACATCAATATGAGAGTGAGACATCAACTGGCTGCCTCCTGAACACTCCCTACCAGGGATGGAGCCTACAGCCATGTGCCCTGACCAGGAATTGAACCCGCAGCCCTTTGGTGCATGGAATGACGCCCAAGTAACTAAGCCACAATGGCCAGATGTTTTTAATGAAGTATATTTTATTTGTAAAAAGTGTATGTATGGACATAAAAATTGCACTGTTTACAGTCAGTCTAGAAAAAGGAAATGGAATGCTCACCAGGGTTAACAGTTACCAAACCTAAACAGAGAGCAATGCCATTTCCTCCAAAATAACTGACAGCTATGAAGATTTTGCTTATTTTTCTTTACTAAGGAAAGAAATATGTGGGTTTTCCTTATTACCCCTACCCATAAAATTTAAAAAATAATCTTGATATGTAATTTTCCTTCAAGCTAGTTTTAGTAGTCAATTTTTAAAAATGGGGATGTGAGAAATTCAGAATACACTGCTGTTTAAAAATTATTAAATTCCACTAATACACTGTCAATACCTATTATGTCACTTATAAACTATATGTTTAAAACTGTCTACATGTAATTATTCTAAATAACCGTGCACAATCCATATTCTTTTGTACATGAAATATATTGATGGTAAAATAGTTCATGTTTCCTAAAGGCAAACTTACCTGCGGAGTCCAATACAAAGTAGGGCTCAATCTGTAGAGTTTTCTTTTGTGGAAACTCTGAAGTGGCCTTGTTCGAGCTGCTGTACTCATGACAGTCAAGGATGGAGATTTCAATCTTGTCCTGTCTTTTCTCCTTTTCTTACTGTGCTTCTGGTTAAGAAACCAGCTACTCGAGGAAGAGAGCTCATCTAAATTCTCTGAAGTACTGAAATGCCATGAAATAATTGGGGAGTGGAGGGAATAAAACAAAACAAACAAACAAACAAAAAAGACAAAGAAAACTAAATGTAAATTGCCTTAATCTATTATGACAGAAGAGTATTCATTTTAGCCAACTTTGTGATAACAATTGGTGAAAGAATCTATATGAATGGGAAATTACATATTCAAGTTGTGGATATAATTTCTATTTCTATTTTCTCCTGCAAAACAAATATCCCATAGGTTAGAAATGGTCACATGGGTTCTCCAGTACTTCATGTATGTTACATTAGTGTTGTAACTATTTAAATCTAATGATTTTTTGCATATGGGTGAAATTACATAGGATTGTAAGTTTAAAATAGTGCTCATCTCATCACTGCATTAGTTGCTCTTAAGCACTACATACAATTCCAGTGAATTTTGAAACAAAAATGCAATCCTACTATATTTAGGATTTTCTTAAACTTCTAATGATACAGAAGTCATAATTATAAAATAATGAAACAGATTACACAAAGTACAATTAGAAAGCATATTAATTTTATAATTATTCTTCAAATTAATTTTTAAACATTGTATTTAAATATTTTAAAGCTCAGAACCGCAGGAGGAAGTTAATGTTTATACCATACAAATTTAACTTCCTTTATATCAGTACATATATAAAATAATTAAGCTTTTCAGGTATTACAATATACCAATTTCAACCTTACTGACATAGACAGAAGCTAGTCAATTTAGTATTCTCAAATCAACAAGTGAATCTGCTATATGTGATATATAAGTTCTAATCAATATCTAAGTTCTAAATGTGCTATTTAGTTCAAATAGAATCAATATTTAATGATAAATATAAGATGTGGTTTCTCTATAGCAATATTACTGGTTTTAAATCAAATCTATGGTTGCTATAAAATATTCTATTAGCTTGTGGATAAAACAAGTAATTGAAGAATGAGTGACACAGAAATAAGGAACAAAAAACAAAGGTACCTAAATGGCTTATGTTGGTAAAACCAAAGAAAATAATTAAATATCAATTTAGCAACTATCATACATTCAACAAATACATAATTGATTATGCACTATTGGCCAGGTCAGTATAGGAAAAAGAGCCTATAATAACTATTTCACTTAAAAAATATTAACTTGAGTCTGCAGAAAGCTCTAGTCAATAATGTTTTAAGTCCCAATTTATAACCACTCTAAAGATCTGAGAAAGACCTAACATAATGCTACTTTCAATTAACAGGTCCAATATATCCTGATGTTACTTTGTGTGAAATACATGTCTTACTATGGAAAATTTTAAGTGCATCACTGCTAAATAACAGTTTTCTTTTGAGAAACCATCCATGGAACTGGGCTATCATGTCAAGGGTAACCAGAAGGCGTAGATGATAGCCTTCTATCAAGTTGGGCACTTGGCAGGGCAGGTAGCTGGCACTGAATTAAGTCAAGGTCAGGAAGAAGAGAGGTTTCAGCTGGTAGTTGGTATCAGGGGTGATCAAGTCACAGAGCTAGGATCCAGGAAGGTGAGCATAGATCCAACACTAAAAAAGATTGTTTGTCCAGCAAGTTAGAAACAATTTTAGGAAGATTATACTGGATCCTTGAATGAGCTAAGAGCTCTTATTCTAGGAGCCTGAAGCAGTTAACTAACTCTTCTATTTATAACTCTTTCATTGTTGATGAACCCTTAGTTTCCCCCTTGTTACAGGAGGCTTAGTCTTAAAGAAGGTGAGCCACCATCTCCTCTTTGAATGATAACATAAGCTTTTGCACTGGCTAGAGGCTCACAAGCTGATTTAAAGAAAAGCTTGTCATTTGTGTCACTAAATGTTGTATTTTCAACTTTTTAAGGTAGCTAACATTATCATAGAAAAAAAAAGGTTAGTTTTATTCTTTTTCTTAATTTAAGTATGTTCCAAGCTGCAGACAATTCATCCTTAGATGACACTAACACTTTATAACTACTAAGGATCCTTGTAAAGTGTCACCAAAAGTTACCGTACTCGACCTATACACTGAAAACTACAAAACATTATTGACAAGTCAAAGAAGACACAAAGAAATGGAAAGATATTCTGTCTTCATGGTTTGAAAGAATCAACATAGTTTAAAACGGCCCTATTACCTAAAGCAATATACAGGTTTAGGGCAACCCCATCAAAATCCCAAAGGCATTTTGGGATTAATGAAGTATATCGAAAAAAAAAGCAGAACCAAAAAATCATCAGATTTCTATGGAACCACCAAAGACTCTGAATGGCAAAAACAACCTCAAGAAAAAATTTTTTAAAAAGAACAAAGCTGGAGTATCACACTGGAAGTATTGTTAAATTATATCACAAAATGACAATAAGCAAAACACATGGTATTGACAGAAAAACAGGAACACAGAACAATGGAACAGAATTGAGACTAGAAATAAACTCACATGTATGTGTGTGTGTGTGTGTGTGTGTGTGTGTGCGCAAATATATAAATGGGCAAATAATTTTTGACAAAGGAACCAAAAACATACTATAGAGAAAAGAAAGCCTCTTCAATAAATGGTGCTGGGAAAATTGGAAAGCCACATGCAAAAGAATGAAACTAGACTGCTATCTGTAATCATATATTAAAATGAACTTGAAATGGATTAATGACCTAAATATAAGACTTGAAACAATAATCTACAAAGAAGAAAATATAGTGCTAAACTTATGGACCTTGGTCTTAGAGAAGATGTTATGAATTTAGACCTCAAATGCAAGGGAAGTAAAAGCAAAAGTAAATTAATGGGACTATATCAACCTTAAAAGCTTCTGCATAGCAAAAGAAACTACCAACAAAATAAAAAGGCAATGAACTGAATGGGAGAAAATATTTGCAAACAATACCTCCAATAAGTGGATGATATCCAAATATATATAAAGAACTCATATAACTCAACACCAAAAAACCCCAAACAATCCAATTAAAAAATGGGCAGAAGACCTGAACACTTTTCCCAAGAAGACATACAAATGGCCAACCAATTTATAAAAAGATGCTCAACATTAAAAATAAGCATTTTTGCATGTTACATACTTCCTATACACATAATTTTTTAGTAGTTACATGACATTCCATCCAGTGGTTATATAACATTCCCTATATACATTTATTTAAACATTCCCTATAGCATTGGGTTTTAGACTTATATTAATAGAGGTAAAAAGAAGAAAGCCATTTTTTTTTTCTACTGCCATTACTTAAAAAATACAGCAGGGGATGTTTTGTTTTCTTACTGATGTTCTGTACATCTCTAATACATTCACTAATGTCATTCATATGCACCTAAAATTATGTTGAAAATTACAACCTGGAATGGGCTGCTAACAAATGATGTTTTCTCATAAGTGAGAAGTGACTATAAAATAGTATGAGGGTAAAAGAATTACTTTATATGTGATTAGTTTGCCAGTTTAACTGCAGTTTTTCAATTAGGATACCCAATTAGAAAGAATGGCTGCATTTCGTGCGGTAATTGCCATTAGTGGAAATAAATAGCATGGCAGTGATTCACTAAAATTTAATTTCATATCATATTCTGGGACTCATTAAAGCAAAACAAACAGCAGCAGCAACAATAAAAATCTAGACATTATTTCAAGCAGAAATTCACTTTCTCTGAGATAATACCCCACAGGGTAAACAAGGATCCATTTACAACATTTTATTTTCATTTTAGAGTCTGAGATCTAAAAACCAATAACTAGCTCTATGATAATAAAATGTAATGCTTCATTTGTATGAAGACTCAATATTTTCAGTTGCTCTGTTCCTGGTGACTCATCTCAGACCCTGCTGCCAAGATTAACAAAGCCAAAAACAACAATTCTGACTCTGGCAAATACTGCCGCTAAATGAGAAATGGGGGCTGGGAATCAATGACTAACAAGTGGACAAACAGGTGCCCTGGAAAATAATTAACCAAGAGAATTTGCTGTAGCGATTGTGAGAAAGCATCATTAAAATACTTAAAAACTGACCTTAAATACTTTTTAAAATTATGTTATACAGGCAGTTCTATGTGGTTCACTAAAAAAATATACAGAATAGGTGGCTAAACTTTAAAAACTCACAGTTTAAATTTCTTCTAACCTACTTATAAATAAAAACCACAACAAAATGTAATATAAAGCTAGGATATACATATATTTATTAAAAGATCTGCACTTATAAGAGTATTTATCTGGCAATCCAAGTATACAGAATACAGCTGAAATAGCAAAAGTCTGTTAAATAAACTAAAAAGATCTCAGTAAGCTCGTGCATGAAAGCTCACTCCTATTGCTGTGCTGAGGCCTTCTCTCTTACTAGGGAATGTCTCTTACTACATACAGTACAGATGCATCTACCATTTTGGTCATCTGACTTTCTAACCCAGAGTTAAATTAGATGAGAGGAAGCAGGACTGCAGGAAACAGCCCTGAGAGCAACAACTAAAATGTGGAAAAAGAAAGAAATATGGAATGCTTATTACCTGCAAAAAATCTTCAAAAACATTTCATTCATTCAACAAATATGTATCCATGCTCATGATGTGACTCTTACTGCTAGGAAAATAGCAGGTAGTAAGACAAATAAACAAAAAAGTCCTACTCTTATGGAGTTTACTTTTTCATCCAGGAAGACAGATAATAAACAACTTTAAAAAATAAAATATCACACTTATTTCACTTGACCCTCATAAGGAGACAGGATGCAGACTGTTCTCATTTCAACTGTGACTTATAAAGTTGCCTAAAATCACAATGCTACCAAGTGGCAGAGCTGGGATTAATCTCAGAACTGATTCCAAAGTGATATTCTTAATAGTGCATTTTCTTCATAGCACTTTATCAGGCTATAAAATTACATTTATTTGTGCAATTATTCGGTTGATACCATTTTCTCCTACAAACTAGACTATTCCACAAGGACAGAGACCACATTTTTTTGTTCAACATCGCAAAAATGGTATATATATCTGCTGTGCCCAATCCAATGCCTGATGCACTGAAGTTGCTCAGTAGGTATTTGTTAACGATTAAGTGAATTATTTTACAGATATACAACTATTAATATTAATAGCCCCTGAGGATGTGGTCATAGTGATGAGCCTGAGTTACCAAAAAATGGAATTAGTTCAGTATCATCCAAGAAAGGCAATGTGTAATAAATTTTATTAAAACAATTCTTCCCAAATGGTTTATTTTAAAGTTTTTGGCACCTGGGTACAATCATCATTCCTCCTACTGTCTTAGGTACCTTTTTCCATAATACCTTCTAGGTTACTAACACATGTTGGGTAATTTCTATTTACTAAATCTCTTGAGTTAAGCTAACATAAAATTATTATGCCCAAAGCAAAGCATAATAGTGGTGTTACAAAAAAATACACATTTTAGACTATATTGAAACTTTTATGTTTTTATTTTTCATGTGTTTGAAAAAAAGGGAATTCCTCAAAAATAAACATTTACTTGAAGAATATTAGCACTAGAAGCTATTTTAGAAAATATTTGTGTCCCAGTAAATTTAAAGATAAAGAAGTGAGATGTAAAGAAATGAATGACTTGCCCAAGGTCACAATATGTCTAAAACAAAAAGAATATGTAAAATGTGTATACTCCCATAACCACCAGTTACCCTAAAGCTACTAAATTATTTAAAAAAAAAACACTATATTTGAATAAGAATAAACAAACATTAAAACTTGGGGGGGGGGCGGTGAGGAGTAAGAGATTAAATACCCCAAGATGGTTTTTTCAGAAGGTATGTTTTAGGTAATATGAGAATAAAACCTAACAGTGTAAGTTACAGTATCCCATATAAGCTAAGCAGACCAAAGGATAGAAACTTTATATCTTCCCAAGAGATGTGACTCCCAATACTTGTATAATGAATGTCTTCAGTAATAGCTGGCCTATAAATCTTTATAGGACCCCAAATCTTTATCCTAACTCAAGCCACTTTGAAGCACTTTTTAAAAAAGTAACTATAGTTCTAAATCAATGACTAGTATGCTGCCCAAGGAAAGAAATAACAGATTGTATCTACAATTATTACATACATTATGTCATTATGTAAAAATATCAATGGCTAATATTATTAAGCTGTTTCTTCTGTGCCAAGCATTGTTCTAAGATATATATATTATCTCATTTACTTCTCACAGAACCATATACTGTATGTTTACTGTAGATAATCATATCTGCAAGACATACCTTTAACTCTTAGTAATCTGTTGAGTAATAAACAATATTTTAATAGATCTAACATGTACCTTTTAAAATAGTATGACTGTAGAAACTGGGTTAGAGTGAGACTAAATGACTGTCAAATGTTGGTTAAGACTTTATAAAACCTTTGGAACAAAGAGACTATAAATATTTAGATACCACAAGACTTTAAGAACACAAAGCAAATATATATTTATCATAATAAATTACTACATTTCCTGTTACTTTTATTTTTTTAACATTTTTATTGATTTCATGGAGGAAGAGAGAGGGAGAGAGAGATAGAAACATCAATGATGACAGAGAATCATCAATTGGCTGCCTCCTGCACACCCTACACTGGGAATCGAGCCCGTAACCCGGGCATGTGCCCTTGACTGGAATCGAACCTGGGACCCCTCAGCACGAAGGCCGACACTCTATCCACTGAGCCAAACTGGCAAGGACTCCTATTACTTTTAAATATACCTTTTGTCTCTATCTACAAACATTCTGCAACTTCCTAATTTTAACAACATGATCACAGGATTAGCATGAATAATGCCATTTAAATGTATTTTCAAAATTATGATGACCATTGTATTTTCTAGTTATCCTTTTTTTAAAAATTGATTTTCAAAGAGAGAGGAAGGGAGAGGGATAGAGATAAAAACATCAAGAGAGGAACATCATTGATCAGCTGTCTCCTGGACATCCTCTACTGGGGATTGGGCCCACAATCAGGGCATATGCCCTGACCAGGAATCGAACCGTGACCTCTTGGTTCCTGGTTTGACACTCAACCACTGAGCAACACTGGCTGGGCTCTAGTTATTCTTTTGGAAGTATATGATTTGTACCCTCATTTTCTTAACTTTTTATTGTGAAATATAAGGTACCTATAGATGAGTGCATAAAACATTTATTTTATGTTTAACTTGTAAATATGAAGCATCACCTACTTGTCTACTCTGTAATAAACACTACTCAGGTCAAGAAATGAAACATTATCAGCACTTAAGAAGCCTCACCCCGATATGGACCTCATCAAAAGTTAAATTCATACTTTTACCAGCCTCCTGAATAATTCAAGGACCTGAGAACAATTTATATTTACCTTCCTCCTGACCCATATGCTATTGTTACTAAAGACTTTTTAAAAAACTCCATTAGACATATTTTACTATTTGCTTACATACACCCACCCAGTTATTTACATTTTATTTGTTCTTTCAGCTCAATGACCTATAGAGGATCATCACTTTCTATGGCCTGAAGCACATCCTTTATCGTTATCAATTAACAATAACTAGAATCTACTAGTGACAAACTCAGTTTTAATTTATCTGAAAACATTTGTACTTCACATTCAGACTTCAAAGATGTTTTCTCTAGATACAGATTTTCTAGGTAAACAGTTATTTTCATTCAACACATGGAAGATACCATTCCACTCTGACTCCAATTATTACTCTTGAGAAGTCAGCTGTCAGTTGAATCGTGGCTTTAATCAAGGCATCGTCTTTATCCTCCAAGACCTACCACTGTTGCTTTTAGATGTTCCCTGGGTCTTTCTTCTTCTTCTTCTTTTTTTCTTTCTCTCAGATTTTCTCTGTATTTTTAGGGGTAGATTTCTTATTTGTCCTGGCTTCCTGAATTTGGTGTCTTTCATTAAATCAGGTAATTTTTCAGCCAGTACCTATTTAAATATTGCTCCTGCTTCATTCTCTATATCATCTTCCAGGTCTCAAATTAAGTCTCATATTAGACCTGCTCAATGTGGTCTCCACAATTTTTAAATAACTCTGTGCTTTCCATTGTTTTGTCTCTTTTCCTACATTCTGGAATTTGTCTTCTAATCTATCTTCATTAAACATTTTCTCTTCAATGTGTTATTGCTACAAACTTACTTAGTTTTTAATTTCAATATTTTTTAGACATTTTATTTGGACCTTTTTCAGATGTGCTATGTCACTTTTATAGTTTCTTTCCTGCAGATATTTTCAAGTTTATTGTTTATTTCTAAAATCAGTACAAGCACTGTTTTTTAAATAATCAGTTTGATCATTCTAAAATCTGAAAACTTTATGAACTCTTTTTGCTGTTGTTTACTCTTTATTCTCACTCTTATTGCTCTGTCTCCTCAGATGCTTGATTATGTTTGACTGTGTACTAATCATTGACCTTGAAAAATTAATCCTGAGAATTTCCTGTGGCTAAGAAAGAAGGTGCCTTCCTCCAGAGAGAATATGCATTTGCCTCTTCATCTATCTTATAGTATTAACCATTCCAGAACCATTTTAAATTAGAGATTCCTTAGATAACTCATTGATGAAAATTCCATGTGAAAGTCCCTACCATAGTCAGACCATCTCAAAAAAATATATATGCTTTTTTCTTTTAACTTCTGCTCTGCTCAGCACCAAGGCAAATCTACCAAATGGTACCCAAGCAGTGGAAAAGGAGAAACAGTTTACCTTCTGATCACATTTACTGTAAGGATATAGCTCCTGGAGGAGGGTTGTCCTAGCTCCTCTTCCTACCATATACAAGGCCATGGCTTTCTCTTCCTCTCACCCTACAAACTATTAAAACTTCATTTGATTTTTCTGGATTTAGCTTTGATATTTCTCTTTCTTTCTCTCTCTCTCTCTCTCTCTCTCTCTCTCTCTCTCTCTCTCTCTCTCTCTCTCTCTCTCTCTCTCTCTCTCTCTCTTTCCACACAGAGCTAACAAAACCTCAACTAAATTTTGTCAGAATTTGGCCTCAGACAAAATTTGATTGCTGTGCTTTACTTAGTTTTCTGGATGCTTGTTTTTTTCTTAGTTTGTGGCTTAGAAATATCATTAAAAACATTCACTAATTTCTCATTTTCAAAATAAACAATAAAATACTATTATATAATCCAGCAATTCTACTTTTGGGTATATATCCAAAACATTAAAAGCAGGGACTCATACAAGTGTTTGTATACCCATGTTCATATTCATAGCAGCATTATCAGCAATAGCCAAAAGGTAGAAGCAACCTGAATATTCATGCAAGGATCAATGAAAAAATGAAACATGGTCTAAACATAAAATAGCCTATTATTCAACCTTAAAAAAAGAAGGGAATGTTGTTGACACATGCTACAATATGCATTAACCTTGACAACATTATACTAAGTGAAATAAGCCAGTCACAAAAGGACAAATACTGTATGATTTCACTTACATGAGGTACCTAGAGTAGTCAAATTCATAGAGACACAAAGTAGAATGGTGGTTGCCAAGGACTGGAAAGAAGGAAGAATGGGAAGTTATTGTTTAATGGGTGTTTCAGTTTAGGAAGATGAAAAAGTTTCTGGAGATGAATGATGGCGATTGCTGTGCAACAATATGAATGCACTTACTGCCACTAAATTTAAAAGTGATTACAATGGTAAATGTTATATTATATACATTTTACCAGAAGTTTTAAAATTCTTATTCAAATGATGAATTTTCTTACCTTCACATTTACTTATATATATAAAATGAAGTGTTTATATGCTTAATAGGGACATCTTCAGAAAGCACTTTGTGTCAAGTCTGAATAACATTAAACAGACTAAGCCTTTACTCTTGAAAATCTTTGAATATGAAAGATGTTGACTTCATATATAATTATATGTAAAGAAAACAATAACAACATATTGGAAAAATAGCAAGATATAAGAAATAAAACTATGCCTCAATTTGACATTAGTCACAGGGTCAAAAGGCTCACAAATACATAAATTACACATTGCTTCAATACAGATACCTTTAAATAAAGCTTTTTCATAAGTTACTATATGACTATAACCTTTCATTAATTTTCAAAACTACTGTAATATCCTCAAATGAGAGTAATGTAAAATAATCCGTTTAATTTGTAGAATATCACTACTAAGCATTTATTTTATAAAAAGGTGAATTAGAGGATACAATTTTAAATTCTTAACTAGTTTACCAATATTAATTAAGTACTTTTTAAAATATAGTTAAGGGGTTTTAAAAACACACACCTAGAAATCACGTAATAAATATCCTTTTCCAGGGATGGGCTGCTCATGCTACAATAAGAGGGGGAGAACAAAAAGAAGGAGCAATGTCTTATTTGTTAATGTCTATCCATATCTTTACCTAACTCCTCCAACTCCATTTCCCACTCTTACTTTGGCTACAATCACTTTATGGACAACTGCATCTACACCCATCTTAATCTCTTTCACGCCACTCTTAAGAACAGGTCCCTCCATCATAAGTTGGTGATATGTAGTTCTACATTCCCCATCTCTAGCACTTTCCCTTCCCTTTATTTTAATAAAGTTACATTTCTTCCACCTTTAAAGAAAAATACCTTACTTGACCTTGTACATCCAATTCATAACAGAGTAAACTACGATACATTTCAGGACATTTCTTTGGCATCTAACACAACTACCACATAGTCTCAAAATTTACCACTTTTCATTTAGAGTCATTACTCTCTTATCTGCAATATATTCCAATTTCTATGTTGGTTTTATGGAATATATTTTATGGCAGATATTGTCATGTAGAATTTTTACAGAAACTTTAAACAGACCAGGAGTATTTCCCAAATCTTTTGCTTCACACAGCAGTTTACTGGTTATCTGTCAGCAAAGCATTTAAAATTTGCTCACTTTCTCTTTGATGAAAAGTAGCTATATTATATTTTCTAGCAAATGTTAGATAATAAAACAATATTTCTTTGAAGGGAAATATAACATTTTGATTAAAAATGTGAAAACAAATGCTTTTTGAAAGAAATTTTTTATATAGAAAGTATTTTGAAAAAAGTGTTGATTGTTGCCAAAAATAAATTAATAAGTTAGTAAAAGTAAGAAGATTAATTAAAACACATATCAGCATACTTCAAAGAGGTAGAAAACAAATTTTTATCTACTTTTAAATCTATCAAACAAAGAATTTTAGTAAATTTGAATCTGTTACAAACTTTCAAAAATAAACCTTCCAAATACTTTACAGGAACAACTATTTGATAGCAGGAAAAATGGCAATTACTGCCTGGTTTCAACAAGAACCTTTGAACTATTAGACAGGATTGAAAAAGTAAGATTTAGTAAACACAGCCAATGTTACATTTCTTTCATTTGGATGTATGTATCTTTACTAGGTATCTTTTTCAACTATGACAGCTATTAAAAATCAATAGGCAAACAACTGCATGTAATTCCATTATCATTATATGATATTTTAAAAAATTACACAGTTCACTACAAGCTCTTTAAAAGTGGTGACTTCGTCTTTTTCATCTTTGTATCCCTAGGACTTTGACTATATGGCATACACCAAATAGTTATACAATAAATACTCTGTGAATGAATGACCAAATATTCAGGAAAATACACTAAAATGAAAATATATACACACACTCACACACATACCTAAGTATGCATGTAATACCTAGTTAAGTAAACAAAATATTACCTAAAATGGGTAGCCTAAAATCACAATGCACATACATCAATTTGATGGTGTTAATGGCTCAACTTGTAATTATAATTTCTTAATTAAGGTATGTTCTTGCCAGAACCGGTTTGGCTCAGTGGATAGAGCGTCGGCCTGCGGCCTGCAGACTAAAGGGTCC
>NW_006383015.1:6029737-6035715 GCF_000327345.1 Myotis davidii | reverse complement strand
CAGGTTCGATTCCGGTCAAGGGCATGTACCTTGGTTGCGGGCACATCCCCAGTAGGGGGCATGTAGGAGAGAGCTGATCGATGTTTCTCTCTCATCGATGTTTCTAACTCTCTATCCCTCTCCCTTCCTCTCTGTAAAAAAATCAATAAAATATATTTAAAAAAAGATATGTTCTCATAAATAAATATATCAGAGTGATATATATATATCTCTACATATAACATGTGAGAATCTTAACTTACAAAGTGAATCATCAGTGATACAAGGAATAAATATAAAGTAAAAAAATAATAATAAAGCAAAACTAGTAAAAAAGAACTGTTTCTTTAACAGAACAATGGCTAAGTGACCCAGCATTAATAAAACTGTAAAAGTATTAAAAATTAAACTTTCAAAATAACAAGTTCAAACTAAAAATCAAATAACAGCACTTTTATTTTAAGACTTGGTTTATATCCAACTATCTCATTAAGAATGCGATGGCTACTTAGCATAATTTTCACAATCGTATAAATTTTCCTTTCAAGCTATATTTAACATTTTTAATAATAAATCACATAATTACATACACACTTAGTCCTCTATAGTACATTACAATTTTATTGGAGAAAAATTAGATGCAGCCACAAAATTATATTCTATTAACATCTTTAATTCTAATTGCATGTCTGAAAGGAAAAACTCAGAGAAAGGCAAGCAAAATAAAAGAGAACAAGTGCTGTTACCAAAAAAGGATTAGGATTAGGATTCAATATAAATATATATATATACATATATATATATATATTAAATTGCTAATTATTTAATGATTATAGGATCATATTAATTATATCCAGAAAAAATTTACCTTATAACACCAAGACACAAAATGACTGAAAATGTATTAAATAAAACAGTAATCTGTAGCAAACAGTAAAACTGTTTTTCTTTTTTTTACAAATATCATAAAACTTCCTGAAAAGCTGTCTCCATTATTCTCAGGCTTGTAGTTACCCTACCTATATAAGTTTGATGTTGTCCAAAAACGTACCCATGGTCTATTCATTGAACTCTCATAGTGCTTAAGTAAGGAAAAAAAGCAGCTGAAATACTTAAAAATTAAACAAGCGAAGCCAAACTTAGAAGCAAAATGATCTCGTTGTTACTTACCTCCTAGAAATGCCATTAGCCAGACATTTATGGCTACAGGACTTGGAGGGGAGGGGTGATGAAGTTGGAGACATGTTGAGAGGGGCTATCAAACTGTTGATGATCTCAGTCAACTGTGCACTCTGCAAGAAAACAGTCAACTGCTAAGCAAGAAGTGAGTTAAATCTCAGGTCTTCTGTGTCTATTAAATGCTTAACTTCTCATGAAACAAGTATATATTTTTAGTAAATATAGGGACAGGCAAAAGTAGATTTACAGTTGTGAGTATACAAAACAGTTTATTCTTGTATTAGTATTTATAATTGTTGTATTATTTTCTATAGAATCGACTGTAAACCTACTTTTGCCCATCCCTACTACATGTATTTTAAACTACAAAAATGATTAGTCCACTACTGATACTGTATTTCATATAAGTAAATTTACATTTTAAAGTACTACTCCTTTTTCATGTCCTTTTTTTGTTACAGTTTCTTTATCTACTTATCTTGTCTTCTAAAACATTTGAATTCAGGTAACAGAATCTATATAATAGTTTGAGCTAGCCAAATTAATAACAATCATAGCTATGATTTATTAAATGTGTAGTATGTGCCAGACACTATACCAGGCACAAGAATATTTCTAATCGTTACAACTAACCCATAAAGTAGATATGATATTACTACATATAACATCAATTACAGATGAAGAAATTGAAACAAATTCCTCATCTGTAATTGATGTTATACGTAGTAAAATAGTTTAAGCTGCTTGATCAAGGATTATAAAGTTAGTAAGAAATGAAGCTGTGATTCAAATTCAGGTTTTAATTTCATGCCACAACTGCTTCTTAATATTTTTCCTAATTAAAAAATATCATTTTGAGGGTATCAAAATTTTTATTGCTCCTCATCCGAAACTTAAATATATGTAATATATTTATAATGTGTAATAAATATTAAATCATTCTCAAAACAATAATCTAAAACAATTAGAATAAACTTAGACCACATCACTGGGAATAGTACGTGTCTATAAAAGAATGGCAACTATTTTCATTACGTATGTAATGTGTTCATTATAGAAAAAAAGAAAGTACAGATAGATTTACTAGGAAAAGAAAACCACCTGTAATCATATTTCACAGAGAAAACCATTGCAATATCGATCTACCTATCTATCTATACATCTACATTGAATTTTTTGAGCATACATGAGCATTTGTATATATAAATACAACATGTGTACACACACACCTTTTTAATTAATCATGCCACATCAATTTTCTAAGACCTGTTTTCTGACTTAACATCATGTGACTACATTTTAAAAAATACATTGACCTATTTCATCATTTTATTAATTATAAGATATGCTATTATAAAATAAAGGGATATATGACATTATTTTGAAACTTTATTTGTATGAAACTAATAATGTGCTGTTAGAAATAATGAGACTAAAGAATATGATAAAACTAAATCTAAAATTTTAATTCAAAAATCTTTTATAAAAAAAACTGAAATGTTTTCACCATTTAATTTCTTAATAAATAATACATACCTAATGCCTTTATTTTAAAATTTATTATTCTTTTTAAAGCTCATTTTCAAAATCACCAATACAGAGATTCTTTATCCAGTGATCAAGAATTTACAAATTTATTCATGAAAATAAATGTATAGAGTATCTATTTTCCAGTCTGAAACACTGATATACTCTTCTCTTTATCCAGCTCCAAAAATACCATCTAAAATACTATAAGCCATTGGAAGTCATTGGTCAGGTTTGTCTGTTAATTGGCCCAGAAAACAACATTACAACCGACCCCTAGTTTTTACTCTAACAACCATCCCACTTCAGCCAATAAAATCTCATATGCCTGAGTCCATATTTGGGATAGTAAAAATTTATTAGGAACTTACTCAACTTTCCATTTACAATCATTTTTATTAAAGAATCCATATTCCAATTTTACCTTTCACTAAAAATCTCTATCAATATATTATTCAAATAACCATTCAGATCTATTAGGTGGTACCAGTGTTCTGTCCCTGTGAAAAAAGTCCAATGATAAGCAATTTTGTTTAAAGAAAGATTTTCCAACTGAGTGTAAATGACTGATCATCCTAAGGCTATATACTAGTCAATACCTTATATTTATTTTATACCTTATATCAGGGGTGGGCAACCCCTGGCACGCGTGCCAAACATGGCATGCAGTAACTTTTGCTGGTATGCGAAACCCTCTCTTATAATCTTCCATTTACAATTTTTTTCTTAATATCAACTTTATTTTTTCAGATAAATTCAGTGTAGGTGCATCTTAGATAAAGAAATAATTTTATAAAATCTCTGTCATCAGTGATGTAGCAGCAAAAGTCCCACTGATAATGTCAAACGGAGTCATAAAATTTTCTGTTGGACTATCAGTGTACATGTATACATTAAAAAATAAATGTATTTTTCATCATTATATACTGTTTTTTTTGTCGCTCAAATTAATTTTATTTCTTCAAGGTTCTTCACATACATACACCTTAAGAGATATCAAGTAGGCGTAACATGTTCTCAAAAAATTAGGGTTGGCATGCAGAAGAATTTTGAGTCAGAGATTTTGCTGGTTTTGGCATGCACTCACAAAAAGGTTGCCCATCCCTGCCTTATATTTAAATAACTGTAATTACATCAATATTATAATAAAGGCTAGTCATATACTAAGTATTTTCATTTTACTAAATGTCAGATTGCCAACTTTAATAACCCATATCCCAAGAAGACACATTTATTTTCATGTCACTCACGCTGTACTCTTCTCATTACTTACCTGTTTTTCTATGTTGCGAAGAAGCAGTGTAGGGCTACTTGGTGACATTTCAAAATCTTGTTCTGGTAAAGGATCTTCACTCTCTTGGGGAATCTGAGGATTCCCTGTAATATTTAATGCAGTTGCTTGGTCTGCAAATTGTATTTGCTTTTTCAAATTGTCTTTTGGAAGTTGACATTCTTCTAGGATCACTAGCCCCTAGTCAAACATCAATTAAAGAGTTTAAATGAAAACAAAATTGACTGTTAAATTAACCTTAATGTTATAATACACTTGAAACCATGCATCTTATTACCCCTTGGAAGTCAGAAAATACACACTTGGTAGTTTAACTCTAAAAAATTGGCTGATTTAAAACATGTGTAGCTAAAATAACATGTACATCTGATGGAGCAGGCTTTATAAAATATTGTCATAAATTATAGGCATCCAGTTTTTTTGTCTTCTATTGGTTTTAGTTATTAACATTAAAAGCATGACACATTTAGAATAAAGTTAGAAGCTTAAATCAGGATATGAACATTTCAGACTGAAATTTAGAACATTTCCTGATTTAATCTTGTATTTTTAGTCACTAGCATTTCCATTTGTTTTATATTTGAGTACTCCGAATTTCATAAATTAAAATACCAAACTTATAAACACCCAAACAACAATCTATTATATTAACTCCTTTCAGAGTCCTATAAGGACAAGCCCCAAGCCTGTGGCTGCCAGTCACCAACCCTGGGCACGACTGCACCATTGAGAAAAAGTACTCTCCAGGCCAATCAAACCTCTTGTTTACAGGGTAGATAAGTTAATAATAAAGACACAAGTCTTCAAATTTGATGGAGTATTTTCTGAAATGTTAAGTAATCAAAAATATGTAGGGATCTAGCTTCCTCTGCACTTCCTGCCACGTGCACGTAACTTTTTCTTCGAATGGCTTGCTAAACTTTCTCCCACATTTCCTGGCTGCTTTACTCCTACTGTTATCACCAAGGTCTCTCAGAGGCAAGGGAAACAGGAAAGAAAGGATGAAAAGGAGTGCACAGATATGATCTTAATGATTTTATAATCATTTCTCACTGAAAAACTTTTTCCCTTTCTACCCCTTTTATCCCTGTAAAGAATAATACATGTTCTTATACAATATATATGTAGATGTAGATTTTTGCAAGATACCAAGAAGCCCCTACAAACTAGCTGAAAAGGTATTAAATGCCTAATGTAGCTAAAATATTATATTCCTGTCATGAAAAACAGACTAAAACATTAATATAAGTTACAGTATTTCAAGATGGAACAAATTAAATGACTGGTGTGGATCAGCTTGCATCATCTATAAATGCTATTCATAGGATGAAAACTGCTACCTATAATAATTAAAACATAATATGCTAATTAGACTGGACAGCTAAATGACCTTCTGGACAACCCTCTGGACAAAGCTGGGGCTGTGAGGGCCAAGGCAAGCCACCGCAGCTGTGAGGGCCAAGCCCCTTGCATGAATTTTGTGCATCGGGCCTCTAGTAGTATAAAATATGCAATATATGAGTAATTTTAGTTTATACTATAATTTAGAGAATCTAAAATTTTACAATGACCATGTCAGTTATGCAATTAAACATACATTTTATAATTTTGTAGTAATATATTACACCTTGATGTTTGGTAAAAGTAAAAAGTAAATTATTCTTTTTATCTATGTTTACAACAATGCTAGTAACTTTACCAAGAAAAGAGGATCCAAATATTTTTTCCCAAATCCTCACCTGAGGATATTTTTTCTACTGCTTTTTAGAGAGAGTAGAAGGGAAGGAGGAAGGGAGGGAGGGAGGGAGGGAGCTTTCCGGACCAGGGCTTTTGTTTGGTATGTGTTGCTTTTTTTTTTAAATTACTGCTTCTATTTCATCAGTTGTAACTGGTCTATTCGGGTTTACTGATTCGTCCTGATTCATTTTTGGGAGATTATATTTTTCTAGGAATTTGTCTATTTCATCCACATTGTACAGCTTGTTGGCATATAGTTGTTCAT
>NW_006383015.1:6015412-6029656 GCF_000327345.1 Myotis davidii | reverse complement strand
GAGAGGGAGAGAGAGATCAAGGTGAAAGAAACACATCAATCAGTTGCCTCCCACATGTGCCCCAAGTGAGACCTGGGAATGAACCTGTGCTCAGGTATGTGCCCTTGACCTGAATCAAAATCGTACCCTTCGATGTGCGGACCAACACTAACCACTTAAACACACCAGCCAGGGCAAGAGAATCCAATTTTTGATCCCATTTCAATGACTATTTTTCTAGTATGCACAAATACGGCTGTCAAGAAATCTGAAGAAGTATATTTAAAAGAAGTTTGTTTTATTTGATATTTTCAAAAATTAAATTAGACTTGATAAATATAATATCATCAATCACAAAAACTCTTTAAAATATCTGAAATGTCCATTCAAAGGTTGTACAAGTCTCTTACTGGGTTTTTCACAAATACTTCATGTAAAAGAAATACATGTTTCCACCAATTTAACTATAATTCTGTTTGATTACAGTTTGTATTATGAGCCAAGTTGCTCTGAATTAGCCTGATTTCATAACTCCTATTTATAATATTGTTTCTATACATAAGTTGATTCTGAATTTCAGAAGCTCAACATACAAACCTTAGGAAACTATCTTTTTATATGGTAGGGGACCTACCATAATTAGTTCAATGAAGAATAATACTTTAAAAATTTAACTGGGGATACATTCATAGTCAACTTCATAACCTATTTTTTTTCCCTTAAACTATTGCCCTGGTCAAAACTCTCACAGTGTGAGAAGAATGGACATGATTTTTCTCTGGCATGGCCAAGAAGAGAGAAGAAAGGGAAGAGGAGTAATTTCTTTGGAGTCACTGCAGATACAGTTTCTGTTTTTAAAATTCAGGAAAAGGACATGTGTGTGTTGGGTCATAATGATGTACACTTTAAATATGTTATCATTTTATTTGTCAAATATATACCTCAATAAAGCTGAATTTTAAAAAATCAGGAATAGTACAATGATACATAAAACAAGGCAATAACAAAAATATAAAAATTCTTTAGAATAATGAATTGAGATAACTGAGATAAGTGAAAACTCCAGCTTGAGATGAAAGCAAATCAACTGCTCCAGAGTAGACAACTGTTTCTGATAATAACACTAAAGAGATCCTCACCCCACTCTCGGGGTCCTCATAGAGAAGACATAGTGTGAAAAAATAAACTGTCTTAGCAGCATCTTTATTATTTATATAAAGTCACCAAGGCTAATTTTAAGCAAAAAAACTTAAATGAAAATTTAAACATAAGAAATGTATAATTTAAAATGTGGAATGTCCTATTATAGGATAACAAAACAAAAATCTAAAAGAGAAATCATAGCTAGTTGCTGTCTTATTGAAAAGCTGAAGCAGAGAAAAGAAGAAATATGAAAATTATACTGTGTTATGAAGCTGCTACAAGAACAAGGAAGAGATATTGTTAACATCTGCTTTCTTCTAAAAATTGAGGTTACCTGGAATATGTCAAAGAAAGGGCAAATGATAGCTTCAACACCTACACTTGTAGATCTCCTAGTGGATCTAGTCTGTGTTTTCTGACCAGTCACAAACCGGCACTGATTTAGTCACTAGAAGTCCAAAGCGCTATCCATTGCGCCACAGAGCCCGCTATTTTTTTTAAATATATTTTTATTGATTTTGTACAGGGAGGAAGGGAGAGAGATAGAAACATCAATGAGAGAGAAACATCGATCAGCTGCCTCCTGCACACCCCCTACTGGGGATGTGCCCGCAACCAAGGTACATGCCCTTGCCCGGAATCAAACCTGGGACCCTTGAGTCCGCAGGCGCGCTCTATCCCCACTGAGCCAAACCGGTTTGGCAAGTTAAGTTTTTGATAACTTGGTAAATTAACCATTTGAGTAAAAAATTGGTTTTAGTGATTCCCTTCCCCTTATCTCTAACTTAACCCTAGAAGAAAGGGTTTGTTTTTCTTTCCTTTCAAGATACATTAAACAGAAAAGTTCTGTCTCACTCAAGATAACTACTCTTCTCAATGCTTTTTTCTTATAATAACCCAAGAAACGCTGTAAGAACAAAGAAAGTGCTTGTTTTTCTATTCATTATAGTAACAGCTCAACTAAATTGCAGATAAGCAATTAAACATATTAATTTCTAAGAAATTTAAGGATAAACTACCAAAATAAAGAAATAGTATATTTTGATAGCATAATATTAATGGCATTTTCCAAAAAACAAATATAATGGGATTCTTAAGGGAACAAAGGGCCAGATATACATCTAGCCTAGCCCTAAACCAAGACAAATGTAAGTAAGGCCATAGAAATTATTACTGGGAAGTTTAGATTTTTCCCCCCTTAAAACAACTTATTTAAAAAATATAAACATATAATCAAACTTTTAAAAATGTTTAACAACAATTATACAGCACTACTTAGAACGGACAAAATATTAAAATATCTTTTCCCAAGTCAAAGCAATATGAACGAGACTAGACTGTCAGCGGTTCTCAACCTGTGGGTCGCGACCCCTTTGGCGGCCGAACGACCCTTTCACAGGGGTCGCCTAAGACCATCCTGCATATCAGATATTTACATTACGTTCATAACAGTAGCAACATTACAGTTATGAAGTTGCAACGAAAATAATTTTATGGTTGGGTCACAACATGAGGAACTGTATTTAAAGGG
The DNA here is from genome assembly GCF_000327345.1 of Myotis davidii. NCBI lineage: Eukaryota > Metazoa > Chordata > Mammalia > Chiroptera > Vespertilionidae > Myotis > Myotis davidii. The sequence continues at coordinate 6,027,003 of NW_006383015.1, read as the reverse complement.
CCAGAAGGTTAAGAGCCACTGATCTAGATTAAAACATAAAACATACAATTTAGCTGAAACCCAGTTTCTTGGAAATTTGTAAATTGTTTTAAATCTGGCTCATGCATACTACTCTTTTTACTATAAAAATGCTTGTGATATATCCTTTTAAGAAACTGATCAAAGAGGAGAGATTATTTGGTGATCTTGAAAGGACTGGAAAATCACTACAACTGAAGGATGGCCCCAGTGAAGACAGGTTTAAAATAAGAAACAGTCACTACAGTAATTGAATAGGAAACTTCCATCAGGAAACTATTCTGGAACATAGTTCCCTCAAATGCAACAGAGATAACCATTAAGCCTAAGGTGTTATTTCTGTCTTTCCATAGACCTTCCTACAGATATCACCATCATATTGATGACTTTCTACCTTTCTCTCCTGTCCTTGACAACTCATACTTTCTGCTCATTTGAATACCATAATAAAGTACTTTGTTATCCCTAAAAAAGATCATGTTGTTTATTGATTTCAAACCTTTAAGAAATGCCCTTTCTTAATTCCTAGTTCTATTGATTCATCAAGCAAAGTATTATTTATTCTCCAAAGTCATACTGAGGCATCATCTCTTTATTGATGTCTTCTCTGACCCACATGCTAAACCCTAAAATAAGTGTTCTCTCTATGCCACATCTATGTTATTAAAAACACGTGTCATTGCACATATGTATTACATCATATTGCAACTAACTATCTACATGGTCTATCACTCCTACCAAAATATAAACTCATGACAGACAGAGCCTAAAACTTATTAATCTTTATTTATGTGCAGACCCTAGGTGGGTTGGGCTAACCACATGGTTCCAGAAGCCCTCCCTTCACAGCTTTTTGTTTTCAAACCAATCACCAATATTTTCTCCATTACAACATTATCTCCACATTTTCACCATGTTGAATACAATTTCCCACAAAAAAAGTTATCGAGGTATTAGCAATATTTATATTAAATTAGACTTCATGGAATTGCAGGACAACTCTTTTTACTATTGCTTCTATGGGAAAATATACTAGTTCCAAGCAAATTGTAAATTTTAGAGAAACAATATATCTTTAAGCTAGGGAAATCCCATGTTAAATTTCCCCTGGTTGGAATTAAAACAGCATTTATTTGTGTAATAATTTGCTTAATTTGTATTCCTGTAAACTGTAAATCCTACAAGAGATTTGTAATATTTACAACTGACCAAGAATAGTATCCAAATCCTCAAGGACACACCACCACCACCATCACCAAAAAAGAATAAAAACAATATATTAACTCTTAGACAGAAAAAAAAAAAACCTGGATAATTAATTACACTGAGGCCCAATCTCACAACATTCAGTAACAAATTAAAACAGCAATAAAATAATACTTCACACCCATTATACTGGAGGTCAAAAAATATAAAATGTAGACAAGAATGTGGAGAAACAGGAGCTCTTATGCACTGCTGCCAGTGGGAATCCAGTCACATCAATGAGTATAACAAAAACCCATCACTTCCATTTTTAGACATGTAGCCAAGAGCTCTCCACAGGCTCACAAAAACATAAGATAGTCACTGCAGTATTATTTTTACTGGCGTAAAAATGGAAACACTGTCTATCAAAATAAAATAGGAGAAGAGATAAACATTTCATTGTATTCATACAATTCTATTCTAGTCATATAATTAAATAACATACTGGAAGTATAAAATGCATAAAAAGTATGCTGAGCAAAAACAAGCAAGTTGCAAAATAGTTTGTAGTTTTCATTTATACAGACTTCAAAAGCATAGAAAATAAATATTATTTGTAGACACAGATACCTATTTGCCAATAGTATAAAAACATATACTGAAGCCTATATAATTTTGTTAACTGATGTCACCCCAATATATTTAATACTATAAAAATACATAAAAATAACAGATATAAAAAATGCTGGAATCAGAATAGTGGTTACAGTGGTATGGGGGAAGAGAATGGGATGCAGGGCCATACAACTACTTCAATTGAACAGGTAATGCTTTCTTATTCTAGAAACAAAGTGCATACTGGAAAAAATTTAATATTTGATAAATTTGGGGCTAGGTACACAGGTGTTCATCATACTGCTTTCTGCAACACTTTATGTTTTATAAATTTTTAATAAACAAAACAAAAAACTCTAAGGAGATTTCAGTAAGATACACACTCAGTATTTCTTACATACAATAAAATACATGACAACAAAATAGAAGTTTACAGAAATGTATATCATTTTCTATTAACTGGAATCCAACAAAGTTCAGAATTGCTTTTAAGCATGATAAAATAGTCACCATAAATACAAAGGCATTATAGAGATAGCTTCAATTTACAGCAATTAATATATCAAAAGTCTTAACTAAATTTTTGTAAAACCTATAACAATTATTTTGTGTGGAGAGATGAGGACAAACTAAATCAGTAATATTTTTTTTAAAAAAATAGAAGAACACTGAAAGTACCTTGGAGGCACGAATCTGCCTGTGAATATCCGTTAGTTGCTGGATTTTGTATTCTAGCTCTGAAATCTGGGCTTGAAGCCACGTCCATCGGCTGCCAACTCTTGCTCTGTCTACAAGCCACTTCCATTCAGTACTACAGTTACTGTGAACAACATAGACATTGTTAGTCAAAGCACAAAGGCAATCAAGTTTTCACAGAGGCTGCTTAATAACTTCCTTGACTCCTGTCATACAATCCCAATTTCCTTTCCAAAACATCTAATTACATGAACTGAGAATGGCATATCAACTTCTTATCACAGAAAAAGATTCGATTTTCTTATCTTTCCATTCCACAAACACCTGTTTTTATTCAATGTTACTTAATCAGCAGAAGGGTAATCTCCTTTGCTACTTAATACTTTATTAATGTGGAAGGGCTGAAATAGGAGTGGGCCAGCAAAGAAAAGGAAACAAGAATAACAACAGTAACACCATGTAAAAACTATTTCATGAGGCTTTTCTAGCAGCCAGATGTCACGTTTCAGACAAGTCATTTGAACTGGGCTAGATCTAAATCCAAGTAACAAACCTTAGCTACGCAATTGTACTCTATGTAAGTTTCATTTGCTAAATCAGACATCACTATTAGATAATTAAATACTTAAAATCAATTTAAAGAAATTGTCAAAAATTATAATGATGAATGCTCTGTTGCATTTCAAATATGCATACCAAATATATAGATTTTGACATGTTTATTAAAATAAACAGCTTGTTTACAACCTGACTCCCAGCATTCACAGGCCAGAGACGACCAAGAATTTAGGTAAAACCTTTGTTTCATGCATATTTGAACATAAGAACTGAACCTTAGCTCCTCTATCTATTGGCAAAGGTGCAGCTCTAATCCACATTTTGTAAGATTACCAATTAATTACTGTATTAAAATGCTCCAACCACACAAAGTAGAAAACAACTATTTTGATGGGGGGGGGGGGAGAAAGAGAGAGAGAGAGAGAGAGAGATATTAGGAACTTCAGATTAAAGGAAAAACCTGACAGAGATTGAAGGTATAACTGAAGGACAAAAATTACTTAATGGAAAAACACAAGCTTTATGAAATACTTGTTTAAAAATAACATTTATTGTCAAAACCCATAAAATGAATGTATAAGACCAAAAGTGAACCCTAATGTAAATTATAGACTTTGGGTGATAAAGATGTGTCAATGTAGGTTCACAGATTATAACAAATGCACTACTCTGGTGAAGGACATTGATAATGGGGAGATTACGTTTGTGGAGTAGAGGGTGGGAACTCTGTATTTTCTGCTCAATTTTGCTGTAAGCCTAAAACTGCTCTAAAAAATCAAGTTTATTACTTTTTAAAAAACAGATTTAATCGTAATAGAAAGTCTTTCATATATACTTTAGTCAAAGAAAACATTATAAGAGATCATTTATTGTCAGAGAAACACATTACAATTGTAACTTTACTATACAGAATTACCCATTATAACAGGATTTTACATTATATCAATGTTCCCAAAAGCTATTTAAGATTCTAATTGCACACAAAGTGATTAAGGAGACTTTCATATATATTAGGACTTCTCTTGGAATTATTCTTCATTCAGTTTATAGCCACTATTGTCATTTTATAAATTGACACTCTTAAATCACATTTTCATAATCAGAGACAAAGTAAGAGAATGCCTATTCACAGATATTTAATATCACTAAATGCCAATCATCAGATCAGTGAGGAGGGCAAGAGCCAGATCATGCAATGATTGCATAGGTGAGGGTAAAGTGTTGGATTTTATACAAAAACAAAGTTATTAGCAAAAATATTTTTCTCAGAGCACTCTGACTACCAGGTAGAGAAAGCATTGAAGTGGGACATGAGAGGAAATAAGGAAAGTATTGGGATGCAACTATAATAATCTGGATGTGACAGAGATAATGATCTCCAAATATTTCCTTGCACTTAAGTTGGAGCCATGAGACTAGTTCTGGCCAATATGCTATAGGTAGCAGTGACCTAATCATTTCCAGTCCACCTGACAACCTTCGAAGTCACTAGTGCAGATAGTACAGCCACAGGATGGAGGAGGATCACAGACCAACCTACACTGACTTTATGTAAGCCAAGGTGAACCTCTGCTGTGTTAAACTACTGAGATTAGGAGGTTAACTTGTCACTCTAAATATAGGCTATTCTGAATAAAAGATAAAAATGGCTTGGACTGGGAAAGGGGTAGGAGATAAAGAAGAATAGAAGATAGATTCAAGGTTCATTTTAAAGTTGCTAGGACTTCTAGAAGTACGGTGTAGTAAGCATGGGGAAATCAACGATGATCTTAGTCTTTCAGTAAGTTTTGTTCCAGTTGGAAAATTTCCCTATAACATGCACTTTTGCTTGGCTATCAAAATGATGATTAGCTAATGGTAAAATATAATGAATATTTTTCGTGGAGTTCATGTTATTGTACTCCTAATAAAGATATTCAGATATTCAAGTTTAGAGAATTCATGTTTATGTTCATACACTATATTAAGTTATACTAACATAGAAAAATAGCAATATCATATTAAATTTAAATGAACTAATAATGGGGTTTTGTGGTATATAAAATGAATTATCTGTAAAGGATACATTACCCTACATTTTAATAGGAGTAAATAAAATACATTTGCTATAGTTAAAAATGGTAAACAAGCTTTTCCACAAAAAATTGCTTCCTTGGTTAAAAAGTGTATTTCTCAAAAATAATTAACATTGCAAACATGTTACAGATAAGCATGTGGCTATCTCACTGATAGGAGTTTAACACCCGTTTTACCCTAAAGTCAAAACAGATTTCATGTAAACAACTTATATAATCAATAATGTACTGGCTTATTTAATTTAGAGCATAACCAATGAGAACATAGCTGATGCAACAACGAACAAATAAGAATATGAGGAATACCCAGTGTCTAGACTTCCCAATTAGCATATAAGACAGCTAACACTGATTCCCTGCATCTCTGTGGCGTATGTAACAGACCACCACATGCTGACCCTAAGGAAGGGCTCCTCCTTCCAGTGAAGATTAGGGCGAAGACATCAGTGAGTGGAGACCCCCTGGGCAGTGAGACTAATCAGTCCCCAGAACAGCAGCATATGCCTTCAATCGCCATTCTTGCTTGTTTGCAGTCACGACTTAACTTGGTCAAGAAAACAAGCACAAGCTGTTTAAACCAAGTTGTTTTGAGTATAATTTCTCTTGATACTAACTTCTTGTCAAACATCATGAACCTACACTCCTGTTTTGACCCTCAAGTGTATTCATCAGAATAAGACATAACTTTCTAATATCACATCCTACATTACTAAGACTTAAAGAGGGGCTTGTATAAATTATGCCTTTAACATAAATTTTTAGCTCACTAACAACAATTAATTAACTATGATAAAAAGTCAAAAAAGAAGATCCAGTTATAAAAAATAACTAGCCCAAGAATAATAAGAATTATATTGGGAGAAATACATTAAATTATGCCAAACTTCTCCACTGGTGTTTGCTCACCTAGGAAGAGCTTATCCTTGCCTGAAATATGATTCCTTTAGACCAGTGGTTGGTAAACTTTTCCCGTAGGCAGGCAGAGAGTAAATATTTTAGGCTTTGTGGGCCACATAGAACCTTTAACAACTACTCAACTCTGCCATAATAGCATGAGAGTAACCATAGATGATACATACATGAATGGATGTGATTGTATTCCAATAAAACTGTTTATAAAAACAGTCAATGGGCTGAATTTGGTACATGAGCTGTAATTCTCCATCCCTGATGTAATTCTCCAATCCCTGATGTTGTTAAATTACTTGCTTTTCAACTTCTTTCTTTTAAGCTTGCTTGTAAGACCTGTTAGAGGTATAGATAGAGTAGCCACTAACTAGGGCTAATTCACTCTTGAAGAGTGAGTTTTCTGGGGTCTCTACTAAACACTCCAAATCTTTGACAAAGTCTTTCACTCTACTTATTCAGAACTCAAACATCTCCGAATTGTGTACGAGTGCTGGAAATTGTTCAGATTATGGCTTCCTAATAGTTCTTTATCTGTCCCTGTGGAGTTTCATGTAAACATGCATAGCTTAGTATTCAAAAAGTTATCTCAAGGTGACCACATGATGATTTCTGGAGCTTTCTAATTGCATATGTAGATCCCTCAATTTCAGTTCTCTGATCTACTAATTCCAGCTATTTCAGCCTCCCAAACTCTAATCTTTGTCTCAATTAAGGCCACTGTGTTCTACTTAGCTTTTTATGCCTGCATCAGATCATAAAATGCCTTCAAGCAGAACACAAGGGCAATCAGAGTCACTTCATCTGTTTCTCTTTCCTCAGGAATCACTGAACCTCAAACCTTTGCTGCCTTACACCCACTGTGTTCATTTTCTGAAAACAGTGACTGTCTCAAATAAAAGATAGGACAAAAGTAGGTTTACAGTTGTGAGGAAGCAAAAGTATTTATTCTTATATTATCATTTATTAATTATTATGTTATTTTCCATACAAACAACTATATACCTACTTTTGCCCCACCCTGTGTTTTTTTATTTAGTCCTCACCCAAGGATATTTTTTTCATTAATTTTTAGAGAGAGTGGAAGGGAGGAAGAGGAAAGAGAGACCTTGACTGTAAGAGAGATCTTGACTGTGACATGGATTGGTTGCCTCCTACACATGCCCCAACCTGAACTGGGGTATATACCCTTGACTGGGAATCAAATCCGCAACCCTTAGGTCTGTCCACTGATGCTCTAACCACTTGGAAAACTGGCCACGACCCCACCCTCTATTTTGTCCAGTTTGCGCATCAAGTATAGCCAAAGAGCAAGTACAGTACCAATAACTCCACTCCACTGTGGCTAGAGCTCGAAGAACTTTTATGTATTAAAAAAAAAAATGAGTGTGGAAATCAGATGAAGTACTGGTTAATTATTTTCAACAATTCAGGTAGGGAGAGAATTCTAGAGAAAAGCAAAGCCAACAGTTCCCTGAAAACAAGACCAAACAAACAAATAAAAAACCTATAAAGCAAAGCTAATTCTTGACTATTAAATGAGGGGGGAAATCTACAAATTCATGTTGAGGAGTCTTGTTATGAAAGTTTAGCATATACCTTACTTAATATACCCCTCCCTCAAAAATATTTTGTGCCATTAGGATCATTTAGGTTAACAAGTTCTCATTAAAATGTTCATTGTCACCCTACCGGTTTGGCTCAGTGAATAGAGCATCAGCCTGGGGACTGAAGGGTCCCAAGTTCGATTCCAGTCAAGGGAATGTACCTTGGTTGCGGGCACATCCCCAGTAGGGGGTGTGCACGAGGCAGCTGATGGATGTTTCTTTCTCATCGATGTTTCTAACTCTGTATCCCTCTCCCTTCCTCTCTGTAAAAAATCAATAAAATATATTTTAAAAATAAATAAATAAAATAAAATGTTTCATTGTCTTTAAGAAAACTAAGCCTCACTGACATACAGGTCAATAACATTAGTATTCTACCACTAACAAAATAAATCAAGAATAGTTATGAATTCTAGGAAAATTTGACGTGGAGATAAATCAAGTGGGGAGGGTTCATTTAGGATGTCCAAGGAAAATCTGAGACTGGAACTAAAAAGGAAGGAGAAACAAAGGGAGAAAAAACAATCTGAATATATTTTACAGTTCTGCCTAGAACTCTGATAGAACCAAATCTGTCAACTGTATGAATAGAAATTTCCAGTGTTAGTTTACAAGAATTTACAAATCAGATTGCCAAATTTAATCTTGTTCCCTTACTACTATCTATCCAACCCTCTCCCCCCAGCCAAAGAAAGGATAAGAGAAAAAAAAAAAAGAGAATTTTGGGACCACTTATGTACTCTAAATACTATTCTATGTCTACTGTATGAAAAAAATTTTGAAAGTTAATGGTCTGTTAAGTAGTCTTAACTCTGTTTTTAAAATCCTTGCATAACATCAAACACTGACAAATAGCATACGAATAAAGCAAATAAATGAATTTTTAAACTAGTCTAAACATATTTGTTAAAGGAATAGTCTGAGTCATGCACTTAGCAGTTAAACAAGCATTGTGTGTTTGCACATGTGTGTATCTCTTTTGTTCAGAAAACCAGGCCACCATGTAGTGTTTCCAATGGAGAGTAGCCTCCCTTATCCACAAGGGATACGTTCCAAAACCCCGAGTAGATGTCTGAAGCCATGGTTAGTAACAAACCCCATATGTACTATATTTTTTCCTATACATACATAACTATGATAAAGTTTAATTTCTAAATTAGGCACACTAAAAGATTAATGATAACTAATAATAAAATACACCAATTATAACAATACTAGAGGCCCAGTGCACAAAAATTCATGCATTGGGGGGGGTCCTTCAGCCAGGACTGCCCCCTCTCACAGTCCGGGAGCCCTCAGGGGATGTCCCAGGGGGAGTGGGCCTAAGCTGCAGTCTGGCCTCCCTCTGCGGGAGGCCACCCAGCTGATCAGGGGAAGGTGCTGCCCCATCATCCTGCTGCTGCTGCTGCCTCTGGCCTCCCTCTGCGGGAGGCGACCGGGCCAATCAGGGGTAGGCGCCGCCCCCATTGTCCTGCTGCTGCTGCTGCTGCTGCCACTGCTGGTCACTGCAGCTGCCTGCTCTCAGCCCTCGGCTGCTGCCTGTCTTTGGCCCTCACAGCCACCAGGGCTTTGTCTGGAAGACGTCTGGTCTATCTGGTCTAATTAGCATATTAACCTTTATTAGTATAGGTACTATAATAAAAGTTATGTGTGATCTCTCTGTTCATATCTTCCACTCCCAAATTTAATGCCTTTTCCATCTTAATTAAGGACTTATGTACTATCGCTGTAAGTCTGCAGTTTGAAGTGTGATAACAAAGCTAGCATAAATTTATTTTTTCTTCTTTACAACTTCATAGATAGGAGATTCATTCTTACCAAATATCTTAGCAACCTTAGCATATGATTTTTTTTCCCTTTCCTTAAGTCAAGAACTTTACCTTTTCACTTAAAGGAAGCACTTTACGAGTTCTCTTTGGCATATCCAAATTGCCAGCATCACTACTCTTGCACTTTGGGGTCATTATTAAGTAAGGGTTATTTGAACACAAACACTGAGATACTGCGACAGTCAGGGAATAACCAAGATGGCTACTAAGTAACAGGCTGATAGCATATTATTGCATGGATACACTGGACAAAGGGATGATTCATGTCCTGGGCAGGATGGAGTAGGTGGGACAACATGAGATTTCATCATGCTATTCAGACAGTACATAATTTAAGACTTATAACTTGTTTATTTCTGGAATTTTTTATTTAATACTTTAAACCACAAGTGACCATGGGTAACTGGAGCCAGGAAAGTGAAACTGCAGATAAGGGGAGATCACTGTTATACACTGCACAAGGGCTTGCCCAAAAGGACAAGCAGAGCTCAAATCCACCATGAGTTCTCCAACCCAAGCCCTGTAATTACAAATCTAACTCTGCTTAGAGGAAGGAGTAACTTCTTTTATTGCACACAAATGGACCAGTGATGGCCCTGCTGACCACTACAGTGGACAATGAAAAAATGAAAAGAGATAAAAAACAATTAGACTACTCTTGTTTCTCAGAAAGGTGATTATCACTATCAATCCAGAATTGAGTACAAGCGTTTCTGCTATAACACAGTAGATGCATTCCCGAATAATACCATGTTCTATAAAAATGGCTGAACTTATAGAGGGAACAAAATTAGAGCCAGACCACTCAAAATCTATGGAATTGTAAAATCTGAGTCCTAAAAAAACAATAAGAATCCTTATAAAAATATTAGTACAGTTTCCGCTGGCATTTGTATCAAGCCTGTCCATCCTTTAAAGCTTCATATCCTGGAACTCATGCTTCTTCCTTTGAGAAACGAAAGAGAAGATAATCACTTCTAACAGAGACCAGGTTAATAAAAATTTGAAATAGCATATAAAGATAGCTTTCTTGATCAATTTCTTTTTAACAAAAGTGAACTATCCTCACAGCTACTTCAACTGAACTCAGAACTTCCTGATCTTTTAATATAGTGGAATATATAGCAATTTTTAAGCCAATGAACCAGAACTTTATTGCAATATAGGAAGGTAATTTTCAGCATCTTTCTTATACTACTAAGGCTTTCTCTTTAGTTGTGAAAAAAATTTCCCACTCATCATTCTAAAACATTAACGTGTTTATAGTGTTTTGGAAAAAACCCCAAACCAAATTCCACACTATTGACAGTGTTCCTCTATATGCCAAATGTAAAGTTTTTCAGAGAGAAGTACAATCATATAGGTTAGAAACAGCGTTCTATATAAAGTGAAAAAAAATTGGAAAATAAGTGAAGGAAAATAACTTTTATTTTTCTTATCTTTAATGGGTCTAAGTGACAATGAAACAAATGATTTGTTCAAAATAATAGCAACAATGTAATCAAGTTTGTATTTGTGTGTGTCTATGTGTACTAGTATGTATGTGTGTGTGTGTGTGTGTGTGTATGCCTGTGTATAAGTAAAAGTGATACAAGGGACAGAAGAATTAGGATTATTTTGTTATTATAAGGTACTTACACTACCCAGGAAGAGGTATGTTATTTAAAAGAAAACTTGGATTAGCTGTATATGTACATTGCAAACTCTAGGGTAACCACTAAAAAAAGAAAAAAAAGACTGATATGCTAAAAATAGGAGAGAAAGTAAATCATATAAAGTGTTCAATTATAACTACAAAATGTAGAAGAGTGGAAGACAAAAATAAGAGCAAAAAATGGACAACAAATAAAAACAGTGACAAATATGGGAGATATTAATCTACTACATTAATATTCACTTTAACTAAAAGACAGACATTGTCAGAGTGGATTAAAAAACAAGACTCAAGGAGAAACCAAGATGGTGGCATAGGTAAAAACCAGAAACTGCTGCCTCCCACAACTTCAAAAATACAACGAAAAGACAAAACGGACATCATCCAGAACTACAGGAAGGCTGGCTGAGTGGAAATTCTACAACTAGAAGGAAAGAGAAAAGCA